>NC_065523.1:4885247-4912215 GCF_006386435.1 Epinephelus moara | reverse complement strand
TCATTAACTTATTGTAATAAAACAATGCAAACTGCCTTTTTAATATGGATAAATTTGAACTTTCTCTCCACAGGTAACATTGCATATGAATTACTAGCTTAACATAGACCTCTATAGACATGCTTCATAAAATTAGCTAGTAAGCTAATGTGCAGCAAATGACCAGCATGTGTAAGTACATTTATCAGACAACGGAACTATATTTTGCTGCCACAGAAGGCAGCTGGTAATATTGCACACGAAAATATCATCATAGTGCAACACTCTCTTTTCTAAACTGGCCTTACTCTGCCCTCCTTACATCTACATGGTGGAGGGAAGTCTGAAAAATCCCATGGCTATTAAACACATCAGAACGTTGGAAAGAATGCTGGCCATGATTCTAATCTGCAAAACAACATTTCCCACCAGGCCAGCAGGAAGCAAGGCAGGTCAAGAGCGGGCCAATTAAGGCCGGCTTCCTTTTTTATGTGACCTGACAGGACCTGGAGGAAACAACAACAGGGGTCTCTATTGTTGGTCCTGCAGTCTGCACGTTCAGCTTCACTAGTGGAAGTGAGGTCATGTAGGGCAGGGAGGGAAAGAGATACACTGAAACCTTTCAGCTAAAAATATAGGACTCACTGATTATTCCTATCTTGCTATGAGGATGTTGAAATACAGGTCCATAGTTCACAGTTTAATTTTACCAGTCTCTGCAGAATCCCAGTACTCCACCAGCTGCTGAAGTGTATCTCACTCTTTGTCAGCATTTCAATAGTCATGGGCCAGTATGTATAAAGCAGCTTTCCAGTGGCATCTAAATTATATAAGTTTTTTGTCTTAGGATTAAGAATGTGACTTCAAAGGATGCTGTGTCAAGTCTGATAAAAGTCCTCAAGTGTCATCATGTGAGTCAGCATCGGTTGGGGCTGAAGAGTTGGGGGTTCCAAGCTACATTAACTGCTACTGGCATAATACAAGAATCTCCAATTTTACTGTAGGCAGTCTAGTTGCATTGTGGGTAATGTAGGTGCAGGGATTTGACAAGAAAGAGGAATGTGTGGAATAGAAAAGGCAATACGCTGGTACTGCTGCGCTGATTCTGAACCTTAAAACAAACTGTCCATCATGAGTCCAACAATGTTGCAGGAGTGCAATACTGAATCTGTGAGTACTTTTAAGACTTGGTGTTTCTCACAAATAATTTCAGAGAGCTCATTCTCTCCTCTGTTAGTTAAGAGTCAGAAGCTAAACATCTTCCATATTGTGGATGAGTACAATAATAAGTTTATAAAAAAGGTACAAGATCTGACCTGATACGCACCCTCCTTTACAACAATATTCATGGCATGATGGATTCAATATGGATGCAATCAAATGCTTATGTTTGTGTGATTCTTTGGAAGAATACAGTTAGGAAACATCACGTTTTTGATAAAAAATATAATGGGGGGGCCAGCAGTGTCTCTGTAGAAAACAACTGCATTTCATGCTACTATCCTGCCAGGAAAAGTAGGGATTCCTCAGTAAAAAAAACCAACCACTTTTCATGCCACTATCCCCAGTGGAAAAGCAGTGATGTCTCAGTAAAAAATAACCAAGTTTTGTGGAAAACGATTTGGGTTTTTTGTCCATATAAAGTTTTAAAGTTTGTACAGGGCTTACAGCAGCATTCATGCAACATAGTAAACAAGCTAAGAGCATTAACGATGGATCAGTAATGTGGAAAAAACATTTTTTGCTAACACTAGATATCAAACAAAAGCCTGATATTAGTCATAGTCATATTAAGTAGCCTATCTGTGACCTTTAAATTCACCACTTCCAAGCAGACAGAAGATAGTGTTATCTCATAGCCTTAAGATGGAAAGTTTCTCCTTCTGCCAGCCACTGCATTGTGTCTGTAGCTGTCTGTATCAAAAAGTAGCATGAAAGTCAAGAGTGCAAAACCCGGGTACCAAAACACCCCCAGTACACTGCACAGCACACTAACAAAAAAAAAAAAAAAAAAAAAAAACATAACAAGGAAAGCAATCTCAGTCAACAGACTGACGATTTGAATCACTGACTTTCAAGGGCACCCCTAAAGACAGTACCAACAAAATTACCTAGCGATCAATTTTTAAGGAGCATTCCTGGTAATACAGTGAGTTCATATTGTGTATATATACACACACATATATATATATATATATTCTCCTTTTACTCCAAATGATGAATATTGTTGGATAAAAACTGTAATTGACAGTCCATGTATTCACCTTTGACCCTTATGAACAGTGGCATGCACAGATAGACACTATGGTGTATACATATAGCAACTGCCCTTTGCCCTCTGGACGAAGCAAGTGCCCTTTTGAAAGTTCGTTTTTTTGGGGGGGTTTTTACAGTGTACTGTATGTGGCCCATGTTGACATGATCGTCGATCAATTCTCGATTAAAAGCATGTAATAATAATGCCCCAAAATACCCCTCCCCCCCTCTCCACACACACACACATGCCCCCTTCCCTTCCCTCTCTTCCTTTGTCAACGTGAACATGCAGAGCGGACACAAACAAAGGCACGTTGCAGCAGCACTGCACAGTTGCAGCACACACACATCTCCTCCCCTGCCCCACCAGCCAGGTAACACATAAATGAATCGAGTGTATTGTTTGCCCCGTAAGCCTCAGTTGCCAAGCTATAACTTGCATTTATTTGTCTCTGTTGTGAAGTAGCTTGTCTCATACAGCGCCAAACAGCTGAGCCTAAATTAGCCGACTGCCCACCTGCTTAACAAGCTAGACGCTAGCCAAAATCAATAATGGATATAACATGATGACCACCACACAACCAATGTCGGTAGAATTTGTCATTGGTACAGCGTGTGAAGCTATCAGTATACTTTAGCTGAATATTTAGTATTGTGTAGATTTACATTAGGCTACATAATTAACACTTGCAGTAATTTATTTGCTAAATGGCAAACAGGCAATTCCCAATTGCCTGCAGAAAAAGTAGCTGTCTGCCTTGTTGTAATGTCACCAAGCAGTCTTATTCATACTTTTGGTCTCTTTTCATTTACCAATTGAAGCATAATGCCTAGAAAGGAAAGGCTGAGAAAAGAAAAAGAAAGGGAGCTACAGCAGGCAGCCCAGGGAAGCAGCTCTCTGCTCTCCTGGATAAAGCCATCTACCAGCAGCAAGGAGGATGAGGAGGCATATGTAACTCCTCAACCCACTGATGAAGAAGAAAGGTCAGAGTCAACACCAGAGTCATGTTAACTGTTTAGGGCCTTTTAAAGCTCAGATTTTAAAGTTGAACTGTTCCTCTAATTTTATTGAAATATCTTAAAAGCTGTCCATGATTTATTTTAACTGCACAAAGTGGTTTGGCGGTACTAAATCAGGCATGAAGCTACATTAGCTAATTATATTATTTTGTACCAACCATAAGTTATTTCTACGTTAAAACACTTGCAGTAATCTTGTATTTACCTTAAAAGTCCATTATTAAAACTTTGACAATGACAGATAGCCTATTAAAATTTGTCTGCAGAACACAGCTATGTAGTATGTACAACATGTGCCTGTAATGTTTTTGTTTTTTTTTCTCCTAAATCTCACACTGCTATAATAAGGCAGCTGGCGGTTCCACATGCCACACAAGGTGCCCTTATTTTTCACTGAGCACCTGCCCCCCAAAATGTCTGTGCACGCCACTGCTTATGAAGTGAGTTGGTGACAGGGGTTTGTGTTGGGTAGAAGTTGAGGAGAAGTTACTTTGAGTGAAGATTTGATGTTCTTCATCACTGTCCGCCTTACTGGTAAAAAGCTCCTGTAAAGCCATTATTTTCACCATAAGCAGATGGATTTTACTGGTTAGTTTTGTTTTTGTTATGTCATCATAAATCATTGATGCAGCCATTCACATAAAACATTTCTTTGTTAAAAAATAACCCTGTTAATGCTGAAAAAAATAAGGAGCAATATATCTACATTTGAAGTTAATAATAGATTGTGAGACACAGATTATTTGGAGGTAGTACAAAAACATGCTTTTTGGCCTGAGACTGAAAGGGTTACACTTTGGCTCCATGTGAAAAATGCAGAACCACACTGTTGCATACAAGGCTCTGCTGAGTCAAGTGTTGTGTCACTCAGTACAACTTTTGAAAACGCCCCAAAGGAGGACTACAGAGATAATATCTGATGATTTATGACATAGACATGTTGCGTTTTTAAATGTTGACTAATATCTGATGTTTTCATTTTTTTTTATTTCAACAATAAACTAAGTGAATTAAAAAAAATGTCTCCATGCAGGCAGATTCACAACTCTTCAGTATTTGCAAGACATGGCTTCCTGCAGTTTAAGGTAATACATTGCTTACACTGGTCAAAACAAAACTCAATAGGATAATTCCAAAGATATAGATCCTTCATGTGAATGCTGTTGGCTTCCTCTGGCTTCATTAGCCTATATGTTCTGGAGCTTATCGAGGATATCATATTATTTGAGCAATATTTTTCAGATCTTACCAAGAATCATACAAACCCCTATTGACTCAGATCCTTTGATGGGGGTTCAAGGAATAACAGACTCTAACAAAGTAAAAAACAGCGTGGAACATAATGTGGTATCATTTGTCAGCCTCCTGGCGCAGAGGTTGATCTTACTCAACTGTAAACAGACAACTGCACCAACGCAGTCAATCTAATGAAGGATGTAATGAAACACTTGGAACTACAGGAAATTAAATTTTCTCTGAAAAACAAGGAAAAATTTACTAAATTTGGCAACGCTTTATAGACCAATTCAATTATATCAAATTTTCTGACAAGAGTTAAAATGGCACACATCACCCTTTCTATTCTGTTTTCTCTTTTTCCTCGTTTTAGACAAAATTTTGATCCCTCTCCTTTCCCTCTATTTCTTAATTCAAACTCACCTCTTTCAAATAGCCTATTCTGTTTGACTCCCATTCTATTTTTTTTTTTTACTGTAAACTAGCTTTGCTGAATATTTATTTGTTGTTATGTTATTTAACTTTATTATTTATTTGTATATATTATGTTACTTTATTCCTTACCTTGTTGACTAATCTGCTGTCATTTTCTCTATCTTTGCTAGTAAGGTGACCTTGAGTGTCGTGAAAGGTGCCTATAAATAAAATGTATTATTATTATTATTATTATTGAATAATAAACTGAAATTATTATTGAATAATAAACTGAAACTGAATGTTTCTGCAAACCACGTATACATTACATTTGTGTGTTTCTCAGATATCATATCAATGTTTCTAAAGTGACGTAGTAAATTGGTGGACTTCGTCATGTGGAGGAGAAGAGGATGATGGATGGTGTGACACCCAGGTGAGACGCCTGCCAAGCTGCAGACCACTGTTCTAAACCAACACACAACACAAATGATAGTGTTTCAGCAACTTTTCACTGTTTCTCGACCAGGGATAGTGCCAAGACAAACAGCTGTTTTACTGAGACATTACTGTTTTCAAAACTGTGTATTTTCACCCAAAACACGATTGTTTCCAAAACATAACCAAGTGTTTTTTGTGCCTAAACCTAACCACAAGTTAATCACAGCATTGTTGAAATGTAAAGTTTCAACATATTTGCTACATAGTATTATACATATTTTTTCTGGTGACTGGATTGGAATTACCTAGCAGTGTGAAAAAGGCCCTGAAACAACATTCAAACTATAGGGAGATACAATTTTCAGAAAGGATAGCTCAACATTTATATAATGAAAACATTTTAAAATTTTGAAATGCTCAGAAAAGAAATTTTTGGATTTTGCTTGATTTAAGTTTGAAGTATGCTAACACATGCTAACACAATCTTTAGAAAGTCGAATCACAATGGTTACCTGCAGTGGTGGAATGGAACTAAGTACATTTACTCAAGAACTGCAGGGTGGCTTTGATATTATCCAATCTGAACCCTATTTTACCATATTTTTGTGTTTAAATTATGAATGGGAACAATCTGCAGTCAGCAGCGTGGAAGAGCTGCTGCAGTGAGCAGTGATCTTACATCCACTAATAGTGCTTGTCTTTGCCACTGACAGACTCAGATTGTTATTCTAAGTGTCAACATTATGGAAAGGATTCTTACAGAGATACACCTTTTTGATTAAGAGTAAAAGTAGAACGGGAGCCTTCAGCTATCAGGCTCCTCTTTTGTGAAACCATCTTCCAGTTTCAGTCTTGGAGGCAGACACCATCTCCAAATTTAAGAGTACATTTAAGATTTTACCTTTTGATAAAGCCTATAGTTGGGGCTGGCTCAGGCTTGCCTTGGTCCAGTCCCTTGTTAGGCTGATATAGGTCTAGTCTGACGGGGGACCTCCTTTGATAAACAGAGCCCCTTCTTTCTCTTGCTCTCAGACTCTGAAACGCTGGTTCATCTTCATTTGCTAACATTGATGTTCTATTACTGCATGTCACCAACTCAGCTGTACTGCATGTCACCAACTCAGCTTCTTCTCCAGAGACTTTGTGCTCCACTGTCTTGCAGGTTCCCTCAAATCGCGGCTACGCCTGGATAGTGGGTCATACTGCGCTGCTGCCGTGGTCCTGCCTGATGCCTCCTACTGCTGCTGTTAGTATTATCATACTTCTACTAGTATTATATGCATATGATTATTATTGTCACATGCTGTCATATATTAATATATATATACTTTAAACACATATACTACCAAAATACTACTGTAATTACAATATTGTTACTAAAATTAATGTTATTGTAGCTATTGTCCTTACTGTTTGCTGTATATCTCTCTCTGTCTCTCCCTCTATATATAATTTTGTCATATGGATTTATTATGTTAGTCTGTTCTATACACACGACATCTATTGCACGTCTGTCAGTCCTGGAAGAAGGATCCCTCCTCAGTTGCTCTTCCTGAGGTTTCTACCATTTGTTCCCCATTGAAGGTTTTTTTGGGGGAGTTTTTCCTTATCCGCTTTGAGGGTCCTAAGGACAGAGGGATGACGTAGCGGTAAAGCCCTCTGAGGCAAATTGTGATTTGTGATATTGGGATTTATAAATAAAACTGAATTTAATTTTCATTTACCCAGAAACAGCTCTGAAATCACCATCACTTAACACACCAGACTCCATTAAAATAAACAGTAACTTAAGCGTGTGTAGAGGCAGCATAATTTCACATAGAAGTGGGTGAATTAAGGGATTTATTACAAACAAAGCAAAGTTGGTGATTGTTATAACAATGTAGAGATGAACCAAGATGGCTTTTGTGAGTTTTATTTTGCTTCTGTCAACTTTGAATTAAGTGTGTTTTAGGATTATGAAATTACTTACTGAATTGCTTATTAAAATGGAGTTTGGTGGGTTTAATGATAGCAATTTCAGGGCTGTTTCTGGTTTATCCAAAAGGATCTTATTCTTTCACAAAAAGGCAGGGACCTCTTCTATAGTTGTCGGACACTTAGAATAACAATCTGAACATGTCAATGGTAAAAACAAGCACTTTAATTGCACCTAATTTGACAGTGAACGATTGCCCTCAGGGATTACATTGCAGCCTGTTTCGCTCAGTACTGCACCAAATTAACAAAAAAAAATGTTTCCGATAAGTCACTTAGACACAAAAACATGGGAAAATAGGGTTCAGTTAAAAAAAACAAAAACTACTAAGTTACCCTTTAAGTAAAATTTTGCGGTACTTGCATTTTACTCAAGTATTGCCATGTTAAGCTACTTTCTGTTTCTAAGCCCCTACATTCTGAGGCAGATGTACTCCGCTACATTTATCTGACAGCTTTACTCTCCAGTTACTTTACAGATTAAGATTATTAATACAAAACATAAATCAACTGATAAATTATATGTATTTATAAGCCACCTTGAGTATACTAAGTAACTAAAATGAGCTCCATCCTTACCAGCTGCCACATTAAAGCAATGAACACATTAAATCAATAACCATAATGCAGTAATGTAAAATATATTATTCTGAGATGAACCTGTCTGAATGAGTACTTCTACATTTGGTACTTTAATTTTCATGCGAATACTTTTGTAAGTTTAAATGCAGGACTTTGACTTGTAACAGAGTGTTTCAACATTGTAGTATTACTACTTTTACTTAAATAAAAGATCTGAATACTTCTTCCACCACCACCCACTGGTATGATGTTTTAACAACATGCGTAAAGCTGAACAGAGGCTGCATGAAACAGTAGCTCCTTAACTTCATTCTGAGAGGAAGGGGATGGGCGGGGGGTTGTGGGATCCATGCAGAGAGGCGTGGGAGTTGAGGGGCGCGCCTTTCCATGCTCATATGACCGCTTGCACATAGCATCGCTCATTGATCTTCCCCTTTTCTCCAAGCCCGTGCGTAATGGTAGAGCGCAGGATGAACTCTCTAGTAAAATGGGCGCTCATCCTCTTTGTCCTCGTCTCCATCATTCTCAACATTGTCCTGATCGGCATCCACTCCACCAGGGCACCCAAATGCTCCGCTCAGCGTGTCCACCCGCTGAGGGGCAAGCACGACAAGCGCAGCCTCGTGTTCGCTGACCTCACCCGGGATGAGTACCTGCAGGTTCAGCAGTACATGCTCAAGCAGAAAGACTTGGACATATCCACCAGTCAGATCACCAAGCCATCGGAAAATTTCTTGTTTTTAATAGATCTCTCTTTGCCTAAGAAGGCGGACGCGCTGGCTTACTTGGATGAGAAAGGCATCAAACCAGTGAGAGAGGCGACGGTGGTGGTCTTCCACGGCGCCCGAGGCTACATTAAGGAGTACGTAGTGGGGCCTCTTCCTAACCCGACATACCACAGAGATGTCACCACGGAGAGGTACAAGACGGAGCTTCCTATCACCGCGCGCACGGTCACCATTGGGGAATACCATTTGCTTTTCAAATTTCTGGATGGAGTCTTCTCTAAGTTGGGGAGGCTCATGAAAGAGAGCTTCGACGTGGATAAGGACAAGACTGTGAACGCGTTCGAGCAGATGCCCCGTGGAGTCCAATCCGGGGACAGAAAGACCTGGATAGCTTTCTACAGGGATGTGAGCGGCATGTACATCAACCCGGTGGGCTTTGAGGTACTGGTAAACCACGAGAGCTTAAACGCCTCTGATTGGAAAGTGGAGCGACTGGTTTATAATGGCCAATACTTCGACACCGTAGAAGAACTTAAACAGAAATATGACGCGGAGACTATTAAGAAAATAGTTTACAAGGAGCTGCCAGACTATGGTTCATTGAAACCCAATCAGAAGCCTCTGCAGATCGGCCCACAGCTGTTTTACGCAGAGGGGAAGCGCTACAGTATCAGCGACAACCATGTCCTGTACCTGGACTGGAGCTTCGCCTTCGGGCTCAGCTCTCTAACAGGCATGAGGGCGTTTGATGTGCGTTTTAAAGGTGAGAGGATACTCTACGAGCTGAGCGTGCAGGAGGCCATGTCGGTGTACGGATCAATGACCCCGGGGATGATGATGACCAAGTTTCTGGACTCCAGCATCGGGATAGGGCGCTTCGCACACGAACTGGTCCGTGGCGTGGATTGCCCCCACGAAGCCACCTATGTGGACACATACCGCTACATCGATGTTCCAGCCCCGATCAGATTTAGGAATTCAATATGCATCTTTGAGCACAACATGGGTCAACCCCTGCGAAGGCATTTCTCTGACTTTTTCCACAATAGTTACGGCGGGATGGTAAACAGCGCCCTGGTGTTCAGAACGATCACGGCTATAGGGAACTATGACTACATGTGGGATTTCATCTTCTATCAGAGCGGCTCAGTGGAGGCCAAGGTGCACGCCACCGGCTACATCTCCGCTACTTACCTGGTAGATGGTAGTCTGAAATACGGACACCAGGTAGCGGAGAAAGTGCTGGGCAACATCCACACCCACTTTATCAACTTCAAGGTGGACCTTGATGTGATGGGTGAGTGACACTTCAACCTGTTTATCTGTGCAGGGTAATGTGGAAAAAAAGTCAAAGTAAAAAGGCAATCAAATCTGGTTAGTTATGAAAAAAACATTAGTGATATTGACAGAATATGGTGATGAATTTAAGGCCCCCAAACCCCCTTAATCTTTTGACTTAACGCCAGGGGTGCGTGCACAGACACTGTGGGGCTGATGCTCTACCCTGAATCCCCCCCCCCCGCACACACACACACACACACACACATTACACACCCATCAGCATGTACCTGAATGGTGTAAAAATGGTAATTTAACTAAAATCAGTTTCAAGTTTGTAAAATAAAAAATACTGCACATTCTTACCATAACTTTACATAAAGCCCATGTCCAGAGTAAAGCACTTCATTCTGAAAATACACCTTTTATCATACTTGCCAACCTTGCTAATTTTCATTGCTCTTTCCTGGTTTGTCCCAAAGTCACAATTCTCCCGCAATTCTCCCGATTTATAACAAATTTTGCCATTTTTTTCTTTCCTTATCATTATCACATACTGTTTCTGGTACTGCACAGCGTATAAACCCTATGACTTCAAGAGTCTGCTGTTTCCTCCATGTTTGTGCCTCCCCCTCCTCCTCTGATCCACCAGTGTCAGAGTGATGAACCCGTCAGGCCCGTATGAGTCTTGCATGGCTGTCCTCGTCTCTGTGCTGACTGCATTAGACATGCTAATGTCCCAAGTCCCCCTGCGATTCTATGTGCAGTGTTCCTTGGGGGTTGGGGGTATCAGGCTGTCTTCCAGAAATGATGGGCTTCCTCTTCTGCCTCGCTTAGGCATCCAGTACCCAGAGGTATGTGGGCCACAGGGGACTGTGGGTCCCTGGTGTGGGCCAAGCCTACAGCCTGGGTTCCTTCCCTCCTTCCTGGTACTCTGCTACCCAAGGCACAAACCAAAAACTAAACCAAATAAAAATTATTTAACATAAAAGCAATACTGTTGCAATACTTATTTAATTGTTTTCATTCTTTAGAGGCATGTAGGAAATGTCTGTTAAACATATATTTTTCAAATCCTCTCTATTTTTGTGGTCTCATGGTTGGCACATTCTGCTTTTTCCTGCATTTATGCCATCTGTTTACATTAAGTGTTTTTCTCCTTGCAAACGAGGAGCTTTTTTGGGGGAAAATGCTCTGCCAGGCGTTAATACGTGAATAAATTCTCCAAAGAGCAACCAAATTATGCAAATGCTGTGCTTGCCTTACTTCACGTTGACTCAATAATTGCAGGTGAAGCCCAGGAACTAGAATGAAGTAGACTATATCTTGTTTTGTATGTAAATATGTACCAGAATACAGAGCGTTTACAAAATGTCATAGCCTGTAGGATTTAATGAACTGGCCTTGTATTTCACGATAGCTGTTGGAAGTATTTTACTTGATCACTAGGCTCTCCAGCACTCTTTGAATTGGAGCTATTTGAGTTAGCCCCCTATAGAAAAACACTTTCTGTAACATTATGTTTAAGGTGAAACTTATTCACAATACTATACACAGACATAATGTAGCCTACTGAGTATTTATACTGATTTAAATATTACTAGAAATATCTAGGGCTGTAGTCAACCAAAGAAAATCTTGGTCGACTAAAGTGGTACATAATCTTCAACTAATCAATTAGTCGTGGGAAAAACGTTATTTTTACTTCTGTGGTGGTGTCTGTGTCACTCTGCAGTTACACCTCCAAAACACTAGTAGGCGGTGGAGGACTCTGTTAAGTGCTGTAAAGTTTAGTTGATTGAAAACACACATTAAATATGGCTTAATAGAGCCAATTCCAAACACAAGTACACAAATTGGCTTCATTATAAATTGCAGAACTAACAGACAAACACTTGTCTTTATCTGGACACATTTCCCCCACCAATACAACATGCTAACGTTAATTAGCACAAGTCTATGGCATTTTACATTGTATAAATTAGCCTAGCATCTAGCGATCTTTTCCTCTTCTCATATAAAACCAGGGACAACAGCAACATTTAACAAAGGTAATAGAGTGCCGAAGTCACGCCCCTTCCGGTAGAGCTCATGGGACCTTGCCGAAGTCACGCCCCTTCCGGTAGAGCTCATGGGACCTTAGATCGGAAAAAATATGAATGGCAGTAAATGGGGAGAGCAATATTATCTTTTGTTCCCGTTTGAGTTGTGACATGAAATCTAAATATGTTGTTAATGAATTTAAAACATACATTTTAAGCTTAAGAAAGTCATACTTTGTGGTAAAACTGTTGAGATATAAGCTTTTTAATTAGAAAGACTCAAGAGTACACAGGAGGCGGTCGCGTATGTGACGTCATAGCTTTCGCTCGCTTCCTGCAGCTTGGCCTCCCCGCTGAAATTCCACTGTTTTATGATTAATCGATTTATGATTGAAGACGTCTGTCTGTTTTGTGCCAGGTTGCAGTCACTCCAAGCTGCAAGAAGCAAGCGAAAGCTATGACATCACATACGCGACCGCCTCCTTTGTAGTTTTTCTAATTACGTTTTTTTTCAAAAGCTTATATCTCAACAGTTTTACCACAAAGTATGACTTTCTTGACCTTGAAATGTATGTTTTAAATTCATTAACGACATATTTGGATTTCATGTCACAACAAAGATAATATTTCTCTCCTCACTCACTGCCATTCATATTTTTTCCAATCTAAGATCCCATGAGCTTCACCGGAAGGGGCGTGACTTCGGCACTCTATGGCACACAATTTGGCTCCATTACAACTCACAACATTCACAGACAAAATAACTGTCTTATACTAAACACGTTTTCCAAGCAAATACAACATGCTAACGTTATTAGTGCCAGCCTATGGCATTTTACATTGTATAAATTAGCCTATCATCTAGCGATCTTTTCCTCTTCTCATATAAAACCAGGGACAACAGCAACGTTTAACGAAGGTAACGGCACATAATTTGGCTCCATTACAACTCACAACATTCACAGACAAAACAACTGTCTTACACTGAAGACGTTTTCCAAGCAAATACAATATGCTAACGTTATTAGCGCCAGCCTATGGCATTTTACATTGTATACATTAGCCTAGCATCTTTCCCTTGTCTCATATAAAGCCAGAGACAACAGCAGCATTTAGCAAAGGTAACGGCACACAATTTGGCTCCATTACAACTCACAACATTCACCGACAAAACAACCGTCACACTAAACACGCTTTCCAAACAAAAACAACATGCTAACATTATTAGCGCCAGCCTATGGCATTTTACATTGTATACATTAGCCTAGCGACGAGTTGAGATTTCCTCTGTTCATATGAAGCCAGGATAAATCCCGAAGGAAATCTCCGCTCGTCGCTTGTATACAATACAAGCTTCCCTCCACTGAGGGAAATGGTTTCAGTATACAGAAACTGAAAGGAGGTCTGCGTCACCGCAACGCTGAGCGTCAGGGTGGGCGAGTTCAACTTGTTTTGAAAACACCCCCATTTTCACAGGAAACTTAGCCTGTCCCCCCCGCCGCAGGAAATAAAGGTTTAATCCTGGAAAGCACTGATGTAGCACTTTTCTCCTTATGACAGTAACACGGCCATTATTTGACCAATGAGAATTTGGTCAGACGAGAGCATATCGACAAAATACTCGACTAGTCGGCCAGGAGACTACAGCCCTAGAAATATCATTCTTAGTCATGAGCCTGCTCCCAACAGCTGGATTCAGCTGCCTCCCTCAGCTCTCTCTCTTGCATGTAGCCTGCTTCCTATATGTTAGCCAGCTAGCTAGCTAGCTAAGATTGGTTCATGTGATAGCATAATGTATGGTCATATTGCACAACATGATGCAAATGTGACAAGCTGTGCAATGTTCTAAAGCAGTGGTTCCCAACTGTTCCAGCCTCAGGGTCCGGATTGGTTCTTAATCATTAGTTCAAGGTCCACACAGTTTCATATATTAGGCGTCATACTAAGTTTGGCCATATCATTGAGCTAGTTTGCTGTTTGTGTCAAGTAGCTGTCCACTAGTCACTCAACCTACAACAGGAAGTGGCACTTCAAAATAAAAGCTCTGTGCCGGAAATTCACTGTACTTCAAAATAAAGTACATTTTATATAAAATAAACAAACTTGACACGTTTGTGAGTCACTTACAGTCCATTCAGAATGGACCTGTGGCCCATTTTGGACCACGACCCACCAGTTGGGATCCACTGATCTATTGTAAATGGACCTGCATTTGTATAGCACCTTTCTAGTCATCTAGTGACCACTAAAAGCACTTTTTACACTACGAGTCACGTTCACCCATTCACACACACCGTCATACACTGGTGGCCGAGGCTACCATACAAGGTGCCACCTGCTACTCAGTTTTAACACACTCACACACCGATGGAACAGCCATTGGGAGCAATTTGGGGTTCAGTATCTTGCTCAAGGATACTTCGACATGCAGCCTGGAGGAGCCCAGAATCGAACCGCTGATCTTTCGATTGGTGGACGACCCGCTCTACCTCTGAGCCACAGCCGCCCCTAATCCTGTATTGTCTGTATCTATGCCATCATAAAGGATGCATAAAAGTAAAAGAGCAGTGACATTTATAAGGCTTGAAATTGACATATCTATTTTCATGCGTAATGGGATTATAAATTAGCTTCAAGAATGTGTTGCAGGTCAACAGTTTAACTAGCAGCTTAACAGCAAAGTTTTCCTTTGGGACTTTGTAATGGGTTAATCGACTGTCAGTATGGTAACTTTACAACAATGCACACATACAGTATTGTGGAATATAAATATAAATATGGTAATGTCTTACAGTTAGTGACAATAGGTCAATTAATTTAACCAAGGGGAGACTGTTTACAGAATTCATTTGGGCATTGGTAGCCAACAACTGATGAGAAACTGGTCAAATGGATTTTTACTCCCCAGAGATCCCTTCTTGACCAAAACAAGTACCTTAAGTACTGGCAATTTCCTACAAGACAGCAGAGTATATCCATTTGATTTCCCATGCAGGTCTAAAGCTCTCTGTGAAGTTTAACATTACACATAATGATTTGGTCCATGTTAGACACAAAAATATCAATCACTGCAGCTCGAAATTCATAAAAAATTAAAGCTGCAAGCAGCAATGAACGGGACCTCTAGCTCTCGCTGTCGGCCTCCAGCTCACGTAGACAGTGCGAATTATTCGTAAGAGTCAAAATGTCGATAAAACAAGCAATGTCAAGAGAACGCAAGGTCATTTCTGGCAATAGAGGGACTTTATATTACAGTACATTACAATATGTATTTAATTTTCAACCGATGTATTAACTAAAATGTACCTGTGATATGTCAGCTATGAAAACCAAATGTCTTGTCCAAAACATCCACATTGAAATGAAATACACGGTCATGATTAAGTAATTATATAATGTTAACAGCAACATGGTGTCTGTCATACTGTTAAGAATTGAAGTGTTCCCCATGTACTGTAAAAAACAAAGGTCTGTGGTGACAGTACTCCTCCTTTGTTGTGTAACACATTGTGATGTAAGTATATAAATATATAAATACATAATATACATTTTAACAGGATAACAAATATTAACATGGACAAAACATGAATTATAAATAAGAGTAAATAATAAAAGAAAACCATTTCTACAAAGACTAAAGTGGTGATTAAACAAAGGAGCTTGTCATTTTGGAGTGTAACATTTCCTCAAAGATGTGTATACTTTCCTGATGTAACAGCAGGCAGACGCTAGTTAAATTCAGTGGAGAAACTGAGCAGGACTACATGTATTTGATCGTGTACTGCTGCAGCACAGTTTTAGCTACAGATTTGATTCAGATTCTAAATGAGGCAAAAGAGTTGGACCTGGAAATTTTGCATTTACATGTTTTTGCTGTCAGGCATTTATTTAAATGTAGGAATGAGACACATGAGCTGGTCAGTTTGGTCAATGTTATCCTGTCAGGTGTGTGTGACCACACACACACACACACACACACACACACACACACACAGGCCTGTGTCTGTCAGAGTGAAGCCATTGTTATGCTAATTAATGACAGCCTGAAGTTGACTGAGAGATAGGGTGTGAGGGCAAGCACTTCAAAATGGGTTGAAAATTTCTCAAACTAGTGCTTCCAGTTTCCAAACCATGGGTCAGATCGTCAATCTGAAGACATCACCAGATACATAAACTCATTCTGAACGCAGACATAATTAGCTTTTATGTGTATCCAGTCAAAAATGCGATCTTAGTCGCAAGTTTACAATGTCCAGCTCACAGCTGAGACATTTGCTCATGTAACTTTCAGAGGCACTAGCTCATTTCTTGTTGGATTTAGGTCAGTGGTGTAAATGAGTGATTTGTAGGTCTCGAGGAAATGAAGAAGCCAGTTTTGGTTTGATCTTTCTACAGCATTCGTACGGGCCGCAGCAGCCATTTTACTGTGTCTATGTGGCACGAAAATTTCATGAGGTTTTGTGACATCCAAACTGTTCGAGTAATGACAAAGTTGTTCAGAGGAATTGTTTAGCAGGGCTTGGTCTGTCGTGTGTGAGTTTGAAACCGATAGGATAAATGGTGTAGGAGGAAATATTTTTTGAGAGAGAGAATTTGTGAAAAATGACATCTTACTTTGAAAGGGCAAATAGCTCACTTCCTGTTGGGTTTAGGTCAGGGGTGCAAGTGTGTTATTTGTAGGTCTTGATGAGACGAACAAGACAGTTTTGGTTCGATCTTTCTACGTCATTCCTACAAGCCGCAGCGGTCATTTTAGTGTGTCTAGGTGGCACTAGACAGCCCATTTTGGAACTTTGAGGATTAATTACTTCATTTTCTAAAATTTTTCACCAGTCCTGACATGCGTGCCAATTTTGGTGAGTTTTTGAGCAGGTTTAGGGGGTAAACAGATTTTTTCCACATCAATGGCCTCCCCTGTCATGCAGTAGGTGGCCTTTTTTCCATCAATGGCCTCCCCTGTCATGCAGTAGGTGGCCTTTTTTCCTTTTCACCCCTGA
Organism: Epinephelus moara; assembly: GCF_006386435.1. Taxonomy (NCBI): domain Eukaryota; kingdom Metazoa; phylum Chordata; class Actinopteri; order Perciformes; family Serranidae; genus Epinephelus; species Epinephelus moara. The sequence goes on along the minus strand of NC_065523.1, from coordinate 4,895,265 downwards.
CCTACACACATCCTAAGTCCACCACTGACACAGAGAGACAAGTTGAAGAGCAGGCAGATGGAGGTGGCTTTCAACTCCTCCCTTTCATTCCCAAACCGTAGGTCCAATCATCAGTCTGAACATACCACAAGAGAGATACACTCATTCTGAACGCATAGATATAGGCTTCATGTTTGTAAAATAAAAAATGCAATCTTGGTTGCACGTTTATGATGACTAGCTCACAGCTGACACATTTGCTCATGTTACTTCAGAGGCACTAGCTCATTTCCTGTTGGAGTTAGGTTATTGGTGTAAATGAGTGATTTGTAGGTCTCGAGGAAATGAAGAAGCCAGTTTTCATTTGATCTTTCTACAGCATTCGTACGGACCGCAGCAGCCATTTTGGTGTGTCTAGGTGGTGCAAAACTTGTCAAGAGGTTTTGTGACATGTCACCTTTCAGAGGCACTAGCTCATTTCCTGTTGGATTTAGGTCAGTGGTTACAGTACGTGATTTGTAGGTCTTGATAAGACGAACAAGCCAGTTTTGGTTTTGTCTTTCTACGACATTCGTACAGGTCACAGCGGGCATTTTAGTGTGTCTAGGTGGCACAAAAATCGTCAGGAGGTTTTGTAAGACATCACCTGGAAGACGCCATAAAATCCAAACCATTCGAGTAATGACAAAGTTATACAGAATATCTGATTAGGACGAGTTGATCTGTCATGTGTGCGAGTTTGAAGCCGATATGATAAACGGTGTAGGAGGAGTTGATTTTTTAAGGAATTTTTAAAAAGAGCATTTTTGAGGTGAAATCTTACCTTGAAAGGGAAATAGCTCACTTCCTGTTGGGTTTAGGTCAGAGCCGCAGCAGCCATTTTAGTGTGCCTAGGTGGTCCTTCGGCCGAGGTCCCTAAAAATAAATAAAAAAAAACACCTAAATGGATCTACAAGAGCAACAGAACAGCCTGTTTTGGCTTGAAACTACAAGAGAAAACAAGTATTATTACAGTAACAGTTTTGCTTCATTTCCTCCTCAGGAGTGAATAACTTTTTCCAGACGAAAGACATGGAATATGTCAATGTGTCACTGCCATGGAACACTGATCGTTATGCCATGATTCCTCAGCTGGTGGAGAAGCAGCTCAAAACAGAACAGGCAAGTCTGCTTTCACTTCCGTAAAACTGTCACAACATGGTTTCACAACATTTAACAGTAAAGTGTGAAACAAAGGTCATGAACAACATTGAGACTTTTGACCATGTGGAGACAGCATGAAGTTCTCTCTGCACCTGAATGTCTCACAATGTTTTTTTCCCCAATTTATTATTGCCATTAATATGAATTATTTCTACAACAAAGTCGTTTATTACAAGGTTATGAAGGAGAATCTAAGATTTTTTTTTTCTTTAACATGGCCCTAATCCTCCTTCATATAAAGCACCTTTGCAGTAAGTCAAATAATTATTGACTGACCACTAAAAAACACAATTACTGCTGAATGCATGTTCTATTGTCCAGGGATTGTAAAAGTAACAAGCTATTGCAACGTGTAATTTATGAGTTTGTTGTAGCCAGTAGAAACCTCATACTCACTCACGCCACAAGTTAAATTTTATTATACTTTGATTCACTTATATTTGCACATTCATTATATTTTCCCAATGAATAACATAATAATAATGCTGTAAAATATACTGTTGAGTTTGTATCAATGAAACCCATTTGTTACAGGTGTCAACATGTTCCCCAATTAACACATTTGTAATTAAAGTAGTATTTCACTGGTGGAAAGATTTTCTTTTCATAAAGTCTTTTCATAAAACTGGGCTATCTATGTAGTGGGAAAATACTATGCAAATACTTTTGATAGTGGTGCTACATGATCAGAGAAAACAAAGGAAAAGGACTGTGGCATTTGCTTTTGCTCAAGAGGTAAATGGCAAATGGTAAATGGACCCGCACTTGTATAGCGCCTTTCTAGTCATCCAACCACTCAAAGCGCTTTTTACACTACGAGTCACATTCACCCATTCAAACACACATTCTTACACTGGTGGCCTAGGCTACAAGGTGTCACCTGCTACTCAGTTTTTAACACACTCACACACTCATGGAACAGCCATTGGGAGCAATTTGGGGTTCAGTATCTTGCTCAAGGATACTTTGACATGCAGAGTGGAAGAGCTGGGGATCAAACCGCTGTTCCTCCAATTAGTGGAAGACCTGCTCTACCTGTGAGCCACAGCCGCCGAGAAAACCTACAACCACCAGAGTGCATTGCGACACACAGGACCAGTTAATGTTCCCGTTGATGGGTGACAGAAAGCGAGCTTGTCTGTTTTGACCAGGCCTCCAGGAAGTGCACCAGGCTTTGAAACCCATCTTCACGGTGGCCAAACAGTGGATTTACAACTTCCTAGTTGTAACATGATGCCAAAGGGCCCAAAAAGACTTTTTCCCTCAGACTGACATTGTAAAAGAGACAGCTGTAAATCAGTGGATACATTTTTTTTTTTTTTAGCGCCACAACCCCAGGGAAATAACTCATTCCGCTATCAGGATTTATTCCATTCGATCTGATAATATTTGGTAAGGCCAGGAGAGCCGCATGATTAAATCTTTTTATCCCAATTCAATTTAGCGGAGCACTAAATCAGAAGTAGCTGGTGGTGAATTATTAAAGTGCGCCTGCTCTATGGGCACCAATGTTGCAGAAGCAGCGTTAATCATCCCAATAATTAACTATTGCAGAAATATAGCTTTTTTTTTTGCTTCATGGCAGACTGAGCAACTTTCATAGGAATGACTGTGGTCCCATCTTCATTCAGCATTGTATCCAAATTCATTTATACATTCATAGTTTTGACACAGAAAGCAATATGGCGGTAGGATGGGAACAAACAATATTGATTTGTGCACTGCATGTGTTTCTGAAAACATTTTAGGCAAGAAATAGGTAACACAGTTATAGAATCTTGGTTTATATTTGATCAGCACTGCTTAGTGTTACTGTTCGATTGGAGTTTGAGAGAGAGAGAGAGAGAGAGAGAGAGAGGGAGAGAGTGGGGGATGATCTCTTTCTCGATCCCCTTCTTTACTCTTTGTGTCTGTGGTGGCGCATTGTGTACAAAAATGAGGAGGTACAATTTGTGGTTGGAGCAACAGCCCTTGAGCCGACGAAAAAGCCCCGGGATGACACAAACTTTGTCAACCAGGGGCTGTTTGCCGGCAAATGAGCAGGGAGATCTGGGGCCTCATTTATAAAACTGTGCGCAGGAAAGGTGACTAAAGGTGAAGTATGAACAAAGCACAGAAAGTGCTTCTAAAGGTGAAGTATGAACAAAGCACAGAAAGTGCTTATGCACAAAAATATCCTGATTTATAACACAGTGCGCACGCATGTCCCACGCCTGTTTCCCTTTATAAATCACAATCAACTCGAAATTTGGCGCAGGTGAGCAAGCGTCTTGCCCCACCCATAGACGCCTATAAATGGCCAGTGAAACGCCCTGAATTAATTATCATTAACAAGAAACAGCACGAAGGAGAGCACGGCAAACGTAGCATTAAAAGATAAAAAACGAAACTTCACACAATGTGAAGTTGAAGTTCTTGTTGGGGAGGTTGATAACAGAAAGACAATGCTGTTTGGTGACTCAATAGAGACATTACTAAGGCTGAGAATGCAGCGGAGTGGCAGCTGCTGTTAATGCTGCCACCTCAGACTGTTTCAGAGGTCAAGAAGTGGTCTGATATTAAGGTGTTACAGCTATTTGCAGTGATTTATTTAGACAGAAAACCAAGGGATGGTTGGAGCTGACAGTTTCAGTGACTGTCTGAAATAAACACTCTAAATGAGGGACACAGTTGCCTTAGCTGTTTGACAAACAATCTGATTGTCTTGACTCAAATGATTTCTTAAAATATGCCTTGTTTTCATAAACAATGCATCACATCCAGATGCTGGCGCGCAGCAGCATTTGGCTCGAATTCCTGGGGATAGAGGTCGGGGTCGGGGGCCAGCATCCGTGTCAAGTAGTACATTGTACAGCACAGCACCGGCACAGCTTGGTTCCTGCGGATGCTTCTTGGTAACGCCAGGCCCAACACAGCGCAGAGATCCAGCAGCACTGCATGCAGCAGTCGGAACCGGTTCATAAGCCACTCATCATCTTTGGTCAGTAGGTCTTGCTGGTTCCTGAATATCTGCTCCCTACAGAGTCTCCCATCCACCACATCCTCTAACAGTGCCAAATAAGCCATCGTGCATCTTTATACACTGTGATCGCTGCTTTTTATACCCACCCATCAACTGATTGATGGCATGTAAAAAGGAATTCCCTGATTGTAACTGAGGGCCAATTTTGGCCAACGAACACGAGATAAATATTGATAATGATGATTATACACGTTATTTGTTCAGTATTTTCTTATCTTCAGACCAAAAAGTGTAAGAGATGTTTCTTTTACCTGTTTGACAGTTTTGACTGTGACTCCAGTCTCCCTCAGAAGTGTCATCCGAAGTGTTGCTGATGTGTCATTTAGACTCCAGAGACTATCCAATGGCGGGGGGTGTGGCAGGCCCGACAGATTCTGATAGGTCTGTTGGGCCGGCCAGCTGATAAATGACACATCACCAACACTTCAGATGACACTTCTGAGGGAGACTGGAGTCACAGTCAAAACTGTCAAGTCTATGGTACAAATCTTGTAGTTAACAAGGCGAAGGTAACTTTTTTGTTCAATCTCACATTATGCAAAAAGTAATAATGCACCAAAATCAGTCTTCTCAGATATTATCATGATGGGTAAGTGATACTGATAATAAACAAAGTTAAAAAATTTTTTTGAATATTGACTTATAGTGTATTTTTCAAAAAAGTAGTTCGTGGTATATGATCAAAAATGGCATTTAAAGGGTTAATTATTAATGTGATTCATTAAATCATGATATAAATCAATCAAGAACCCCTTCATGAAGAAACTGGGGAAAAAAGTTTGGTGAAATATTCATCATTCATAAATGTATTCCAGTTTAAAGGTCAAACTACAAATCTTGTAGTTAACAAGGTGAAAGTAACTTTTTTTGGACAAACTGACATTATACAAAAAGTAATATTACACCAAAATCAATCTTCTCACGTATTATCATGATGGGTAAACCGGTGACACTGATAATAAAAAAAGTCAAAAATTTTTTTTGAATATTGACTTATAGTGTATTTTTCAAAAAAGCCGTTAGTGGTATATTATCAAAACTGGCATCTGAAGGGTTAATTATTAATGTGATTCATTAAATCATGATATAAATCAATTAAGAACCCCTTAATGAAGAAATTGGGGGGAAAAGTTTGGAAAAATATTGATCTGTCTTAAATTTATTCCAGTTTAAAGGTCAAACTACAAATCTTGTAGTTAACAAGGTGAAAGTAACTTTTTTTTAACAAGGCATAAGGGTTAACACCGCATTCCGTGGTGGCAGCACATAATGGGTTGAAATTACGTGCCGGTACCACGGAAACAATGCCCATGTAAAGTCAATTAGGATCCTTTGTCGTGGTGGACACACAGATTCCCTGATTCAACAACGTCCTGTATACACACAAAAACACAAAAGTGTTCTTGATATTAAAACGGCAAATATATTCCTCTGTCACAATTTCCCATCAACAATAATAATGATAACAATAATAATAATAATAATAATAATAATAATAATAATAATAATAACAGTTTACTTAGTTCAGCTGTACTAGATATTTGATATATTCAGTAGATTTACTTTTTTATGACTCTATTTGACAACTCTACAATTGGAAGATCTACCTTCCCAAAAACGCCGTTTCTACAGTACTAGCTAAAATATCTGAAATTAACCAACATCCTTACTTTTTCTTAACATAGTTCATCTAGATGCAGTGTCATTATTAGTTCGGCTTTACTAGACATTTGATATATTCAGTAGATATATCTTTTTACGACTCTATTTTACAACAAGCCGCAAAAAATACCGTCCCAAAAATGCAGTTTCTAGAATACTAGCTAAAATATCTAAATTTAGCCAACGTCCTTGCTTTTTCTTAACATAGTTCATCTAGGTGCAGTGTCATTACTAGTTCGGCTTTACTAGATATTAGATATATTCAGTAGATGTACCTTTTTACAACCCTATTTAGAGCCCTACTTTGCAAATCAGGAGAACTACAGCTATGTTGCTGATATGTATCAAACTGCATGGCGCGGTCCTAGGGAATTGTAGTTTTTAAAAAATATAAGTGTTTTTCCTGGATTTGGAAGTTGTAAATACTGAATTGAGAGTACACTGTGGACTTTAANAGGTTCAAAGGTGAATGGCTGAAAGCGGGAGCCATGTAGAATCTTCATACTGACATATGTTAATCTCCAGGGACCTTTCCAATGATGTATTTGGTTTAGCTCTATGACAAAGTTTTCATTTTTTTGGACACAAGCCATGCCAGGTCTAGTTTCAGAGAGCCCTTTGAAGGTCCAGTGTATAAATTGATTCTTATTTGTTTCTTTGCTTGTTTTTTTCTTTTTTACTGTAGATAGTTACTAAAATGAGTCATCCTCATTACTAAAATGAGTCATCCTCAGATAATACAATACTACTAAAAAGTAAACCAATAATAACAATAATTAAATAAGCAAAAATAATATTAAAATTATATTGAAATTTTAAAATCTATTTACAGAGTGGAATGGTAGCCTAATAGATAACTTAGATACAATTTATTATTGTTTAGATACTATTTAGCCTGGTATTGTATTTACTTTTAGCATGCTCTACTTTTGTCTAATGTAGGCTATATGTTTTAATTTATTTAATAACAAATTTGTTTTATGTTAGGCCTACACCTTAATATTTTATGTCTTTTATCATAGTTTTGTTCTTAACTCCAGTGTTTCCTCAGTGGGAGCCATCTGCAACGGGGGGCGGCCACTGGTTCTGGCAAGATTTGATGCACACACACACACATACACACACACACACACAAACAATCTTTTCTTAATAGAGATAGTGGCGTTTGGATTTGGTTGTGGCAGAACAGTACAAAACAGTAGTCGAACGCGCCACATCCGCCCACAGCACAATGCTCTTAAAGCCCTACGCTATTAGAAGCTGGCAATGGCCTTGACATTAACCTGTCATATTGTTGAGTTATCAAGGACACTTCCGTGTTTTTGTGTGTATACAGGAATGTTAAAGATATCATTGAGGAAAACGAGGTTGACGTGACGTTGTTGAACCAGGGAATCCGTGTGTCCACCACAACAATGGATCCTAATTGACTTTACATTGGCATTGTTTCCATGGTACCGGCACGTAATCTTTACGTAATTTCATTACGTGCTGCCACCATGGAATGCGGTGTTAAGAGGTCGTGGTCATTTCACGTATTTCTGTGAGATCAGGTTGTCTCAAACTCTCCGACACTATCTGCTTAGCACCAATAAGAGACTAGCTGGTGTACATAGTTGAGAATTTCACAGTTACAGATCCAGATAGACCAAACCAGGGTGAGTGTTCATGGAAAAAGTCTTTAGTTGGACTTACAATACTGGACTAACATTCATCAGGTGGACACAAACAAAACTCCAAATAAGTGCTTATGTTGCTCTGTAACTGCTGGAAGTGTAAATAGGCAAACGTTTGCTAACACACTCAACATTTTGAGGGAGAATAATTATAAGCACACCACAGAGGTGGCACGTCACCTACATGATGTGCGTGTTTTTATTCTTCCTTAAAACACTCATCATAACATTTTTAAACAATGATGTAAGTGTTGTGTTTACAGCTTGTTTTGACACATAATGAACCAGTCAGCTGCACCACATTAAACAGCATGTAAACGTACCTGCAAATGTTTTCCATGCCATTTTAGATCCTTTAGTCACACTGACTGTTCATGGCTTGCTAGCTACAGCCCAAGTTTGTTTACTACACCCTTCTGTTCCCCTGTTGGGCATCAGCCTGCCAGCTCCACTGTCAACCAAAGATATTATAATATTATTACAGTCGCCCTCCACTGAAAAATGTGTTTTTTTTCATGTTTATTATGTCTCCTAAAATGTCTGACCTTGACTTTACTGACTTGTAGTTTGTCACTTCAGAGGTGTTTTCCTATACCACTGCCGCAGGCTGTGTTGTCTGTGACATTCCCTAAAATCTGAAATTGAAATGTACGCTTAAACCCCCAGCAACAGTGCTGGGCTTAAGCGCCAATTGTTGATAATGGTCAAACCGTGGATTTACAACTTCCAGGTTTGTCACATAATGTAATTTGAACCAAAAAGACTTTTTCCAATAGAATTACATTGTGAAGTCTGTAAATCAGTGGACACATTTTTTGAGCATCACAACCCCCACAAAATGACTTGTTTCACTATCAGGATTTGATCCTCAATTATTTATCCATTCAAATTAGTGGAAGGCTAAACTGGAAGTTAGCCCCTCAGCTGTTGGAAGTCTCTAGTTTGCCTGCTCTATGGGCTCAACGATGCAAAAGATCCGGGGAATTTTAAACCCACGAAATCCAACTTTTTGGCTTCATGCACCACTGAGCAACTTTCATATGAATAAACAGGGCCCTACCTCCAACACTGTATCCAGTTCTCTTTATACATCTGTGGGTACAACAGGCAAGCTATATTTAGTACGTCACAGGTAACACATATTGATAGGGGACTTTGAGACAGCACCAGCAAAGAAAAACATCCAGCACAGAGCAGACTAGCCAGCATGGTAGAGCAGCAGTTTTTGGATGTAAACTAGACCAATGTGAACACATTGTGACATCAAAGCAGAGATTATTGTATGTTTTACAGCCACTACCGCTGTGTCAACCACTGCTAGTTAGCCAACAAGCTAAAAAGCTAATAACAACATAAAGGGTCCAGCAAAAGCTTGACTTTGTGAAAAGACAAGTCAACACACATACATGGACAAAGCATGACACAAAAACAAAGAGCACATCAGCAAAGTCAAAAATGCTAATGCTGGCAAAAAGAAAAAAAACAGAAGTCAAAGCTTCCCAACTGTGATAAGTGTCCTGATGCACAGTGTACCGTGTCACGGTAAAAATCATCAATGTGGTCCAGGTGTGCTGGATCAGCTCAACCAGCAACCAAGCTCCACCTCACCTGAGAGACTCGCAGGCAGCCCTCTGTTGCAAAATCAGTAATTTGGTGCATTTGGGAGAACGTGTAAAAAATGCAGACAAAAAATTTGCAGTCTTAAATTTTTGATGTTCCCTGGGACATCAGGTTTGATGTGTGTGCATAACAAAAGAGCCTGGGGGCTGATTCTTTAACACGAGCCTGTACTCCATTCAGTCCTGATGCCATTATGGCACCTCCATCATAGCACTGAGCTACTAACTTTGTTTTGCAATCAATAGCCCCTTTTACACTGCCAGATTTTCGGCGAATGTTGGGCCGTTTTGCCGGCAAGATGCAAGCGTTTAGACACACAGAGTTGGCGAGTTGATCCGAGGTGCCCAATTTTCCGCCTCGTAGGGTAGTCATATTGGCGGAACCTCTTTGGTTTAAACAGAACAAGGTGGCCTTCTGCAACGGGAGGGGCTGTTGAAGACTTGTAGGAGGAGCTGTTGATGACACCGCACATGCGAGCCACTGGTGGTGGATAAACAGGAAACAGCTGATAGCAGGAATTAGCGAGCAGCTAGTAGCAAGAGGGAAACGCAAACCTGACAGACACTGTAAAGATGAGCAACTGGGGAGACAAAGCATTGTGCGCCCTCCTCGCCCTCGCATACGAAGAGGCCATTAACCGTCAGATGACGGGGATGGTGAAGGACGGGCCGACTTATGAGAGAATTGCCGAAGGACTGACTAGCCGCGGCTTCCCTCCCACGTCACTGTTTACGTCACACGCTGAGCTACATGTTTTGTTACTTGCTCATGCCCCCCATTGCCCCGAAAAAGGCACATTCTGTATAAACAAAAGTAGGTAGGCGGCATTTTGCTGCACTCCCCCATTTTGTTTTTA
>NC_065523.1:4871171-4885097 GCF_006386435.1 Epinephelus moara | reverse complement strand
ATCCGCGCATCACTATGGCTTAATAATCAACTCAGTCAATAAAAACAACCCATCCTGTGTTAGGAGTGTATGTCGCTGACAGAAAGAAAGAAAGAAAAGGAAAAAAAAAGATAGAAAAGCAGCGTACACCTCACATATTTATTTCTCACAGTTGCGCACACGTTTTGCTGGTATGCAGAAGCACCGTCTGTGTGTCTGTGTGTCGAGGGTGCGAGCCGCAGCTTCAGCTGCTCAGGTAGAGAGGCTGTGTAGCCCGGTGTGTTTATTCGCTGATTCGGTTCTGCAGGTTCTCTGCTGGTACACTGGAGACGGGGATCAAGCAGTCTCACTCGGGATAGATTGTGCTTTTTTGGTTCATAGTTTTTGATTGACGTGCGATTTATTCGCGTTTAAAGGGAATTATTTTTACCGGCAATTACTGGATAACGGAAACGTGGGCACAGTTATCTATATAAAATACACACACTAACTAACTAACTAACTGATTGACTAACATAAACAATTGAAAATTGAAAAAAATTAGCTTGCACCGTTAGCTCTGGTAAGGAAAAGCATGAGGGAAAGCGGCTGACCGGAAGTCACGCACAAAAACACGGAAGTTGATCACTATTTACTTCCGTGTTTGAAAATAAGGTATTTCAAGCGTTAAAGCAGCCAGATCAGGGGCTCGTTTTTTTATCTGTAACATCCTTTAACTTTAAAAATCTCTGTTTCACACCCATTTCGGTTACGTACCTGAGGACATATGACAGCTAAGCAGTATTGTTGAAGTCGGTGGTCTCATCGACCATAACTGCCATGAACTTGGTGTGGTCCATCTCTTTTTTGATTGCATCATTAAGCACCTCAGCAACAGCATTCATGAGGTCATTTTGAAATTTCCCTGATGTCCCAGTAAAAACTGTGGCGGTGACAAGGTGGCGTCACAAGTCAGCATCACAGTCTGATAGCAAAGTAAGTAATTTCAAGTAATTACTCGATTCAGTGACTATTTCCCCTCATCGTGTCCCCTGAAAGATAATTCTTGCTGTCCCAAAAAGATAACACAATCAATAAGGCGCTTTAGTATGTCACGTTTTTTTTTAACTCTCTCTTTGTGCAGGCTTGTCCCCCGTCTCCACTTACTCATCAGACTGTAAGTCCACCCTGGTCTAACCAAATGTTTTTAAATGTACCACCGCCATGAGGTGATGCTCCGAGGCCTGATGTTTGATGGCTGCCTTGGTGAAGCTGTTGAGGCTACTTAAACCAGTGCTATTCCACATAACCTCATTAGTATTGAAAACTAAACATGGCCAGCAAAATATCTTGTTCTGCTCTGTGCTAGCTGTTAGCCACTCATAGCGGTTGTCATTGCACTGGGTGAAATGCCACACAAAACCTTTGCTTGCCTTGGTAAGCCCATCCAGTTTAGATGTAGGTCTTCCCCTAGTGATTATTTCGTTCTTGTCTCCAAATGGTTGCATTGAAAAAGGCATCTGAAGTAGGTTGACAACAAGATCAGCAGTTGCTGTGAATGCAGCCGCCATTGCGTTTTCTTTCAGCATGTAAGCTAATTTGCTCACAGCCCACTAGGTCAAGCTCAAAGTTGATGACAATACCAAAGTGATACATTGCAGAGCCCCTGGGGTGTTCTGTCCCCACATCAAAATCTGATTGGCTAATAATACAGTTACTCAAAGTTGTAATCAGTTTGCAGCTTTGGACTTTGGCCTAGCAATACGAAGAACGCAGGTCTGAGGATTTGTGATGCGTTTAAATTACATAGAAAATCTGTGCTCAGCCCTACAAGAAAATAACCATATTTGTTTTCTGGATGAGAAGCATACTGAACAACTAATTGAATACAGACACATTTCAGGCACATTTCAATTCAATTATTAAAAACAAATTCTGAGTTTGATTTTGACGATGCCAGCAGAGAAGGCCCTGATGGCCCTGACAGCCCACCCCTGGGGAAAACACTGGTTTTGTGCTATTTTCAAACAGTAATACTTTGATTATCAGGGGATAAGAAAACCCCCAGCAGTTTAATGGTGGGCTGGAAGGTGAGTTAATTGTCCTCCTCCTGCCAAAATTGCGTAAAACTGAGTAAGAAGATGACGCAGTGTCTGGAGTGAATGTCGGTCGAATATCTGTTCAGTGCTGATGTTATGCTGTGATGCTCTGTTTCATCTGTCAGTATCCTCTTTTTACGACACAACACTATCGGTTGAAAATTTATTTTTCACTCTGTGAGGAAATGGACGTGTGGTGTGAGAGCGCATAAAAGTGTTACTTGTATGAATCTCACGGTCAATGCGTGAGACTTGGCAGCACTGCTACTGATTGTGTTGTAAATGTACAACTTGTCAAATAGCCGTTTTATGACCTATTTCTGGCAAACCATGATGTTTGTGGTTTATTAAAATTACCAATTTCTTAATCCACCAGTGTTACAGCCAACAAAGTATCACTTGAATGTTGACTGTGTGGGTGTAATGTCTACTGTGACACCTCCACAGGAAGCAGCTCTGCATTACGGCAGAAAGACCGCTCGCTACCTCCACATCGCCAGCAATAAGACCAACCGCTGGGGTCACCAGCGCTCGTACAGGTTGCAGGTGTTCAGCTTCGCCGGGGACCACCTCCCAGAGAGCGAGCCAGAGGAGAAGTCCATGTCCTGGGCCAGGTGAGACTCAACAGCTGTAAATTCAAAAAAAGTCAGATTCTCAAAAGTGAATGATTACAGTTTGTTTGCCGTGATGATTAAAAGTTGTGTTAGACAAGATGTGTTTTACAGACACTCATAGGACAAAGAATATGACCTCCAGTAGGCTCAATTTGAACTCTGGGTTAGATTTTATAAAGTTCAACAATTGAATTGAAATGGAAACTCTGTGAACGGGGAAGTCCTGTTTCTGTGTGAACATTTTTTTTTTTTTCAGAACAATTGACTTTGCAGGGTTTTTCCTGGATCAGAATGGGCCTCTGGCAGGTGACTAACACACGACTAGGAATTGGCATCTGGGCATATCCTTATCGGTTCGGTATCGATACTCTTCAATTTTCAGTTCCATTTTATTTACTGTATAAAGCCCAGTATCACAAATCGCAGTTTGCCTCACAGGGCTTTACAGGATACAACATCCCTCTGTCCTTGGACCCTCACAGTGGATAAGGAAAAACTCCCCCCAAAAAACCCTTCAACAGCGGAAAAAATGGTAGAAACCTCAGGAAGAGCAACTGAGGAGGGATCCCTCTTCCAGTACGGACAGATGTGCAATAGATGTTGTGTGTACAGAACATATCGATATAATAAATTTCCAGTAACCCATATGACAAAATGATTGAGACAGAGACAGAGAGAGAAATTGAGACAGAGAGAGACAGCAAGACACAGAAACATAGAGAACAGCAGGGCAGATAGTAATGACAGTAGCTACAATAACATTATTTTAATAATATTATAATATATTGCTTTACTAGTCTGCAATCCTTGTATTATTGAAGTGGCTTATTAAAGCTCAGTATAAGCTGTTATGCTTGTCCCTGGTGTTGCTTTTGGGTCCAAAATCCACCCGTTACATTATGCTGCTCCTTGTGTGTAAACATGCACAGTGTCTCTCTTAATGGAAAATCTGATAGCAGCACTGCTCTGATCTGATCTCTGCTAGATTCACATTTTTACAGAATGTAACCATTTTCCTCATTAATGATGAATTATTTCACCCAACCACAACCCATCTGCATGTCCGTGTGTGTAACAAGCTGCGTGTATGCATGTTGTGAACCTGCATATGTAGGAGTATCTCACTCTCTGAATGAGAGGGCTGTGCTCTTCATGTAGCAATGCAGAAGTTATGGGTGCGGAGGTCAGGGTGGTGAATGGGTGTGTAGCACATTAGGCTTTCATGCAGGAAACTGACATTCATGTCCCATTGTATAAAGTTAGCCTCTTTATTAATTGTAATCCAGAGCTTTCCCTAACTATGCTGCTGCCAGGCACAGATATTGAAGAAAGCAATACATTAGAAATGTTGGCATTAGACATAAAAATGTTGTCATTGAACATAATCTGGGGATTTGTACAATTGGTAAGTAGCAATGTTCTTGTCTGGTGATAGGGTTGAAATCCTCTATGAGTCACAATGCAGTGTAAGATCACAGCGTTGGTTCTGCTGGCCGTCCTAAGCCCGCTCTATCTGCATCTCTTCTGTCTGTCATCATTGGGCTCATCTCCAATGGAGACAAGTCTGCCTATAGGGACGAAGTGGAAAGGCTGTCTACCAGGTGTTCAGAGAACAACCTCTTTCTGAACATCAAAAAAACAAAAGAACTCATCATAGACTTTAGGAAAAACAGAGATGACCCCGCCCCTCTCTTCACTGGAGGAGAGAGTGTGGAGACTGTCACCTCCTTCAAGTTCCTGGGCACCCACATCTCAGCTGATCTCTCCTGGACCACCAACATCACAACTATGGTGAAAAAGGCACAGCAGCGGCTGTACTTCTTGAGAGTTCTCAAAAAAAAAACAACAACTTGGACAAAAGGCTGCTGCTGGCCTTCTACCGCTCCTCCGTGGAGAGCATCCTCACATACTGTCTTTGTGTGTGGTATGCTGGCTCCAAGGCAGCTGACAGAAAAACCCTCCAAAGAGTGATCAACTCAGCACAAAAAAATCATTGGTTGCCCTCTGCCCACACTGGATGACATATCCAAATCCCACTGTCACAACAGGATCACATCCACAACAACAGACCCTTCACATCCAGCCCATCACCTGTTTGAACTGATGCCCTCCAGGCGGCGCTACAGGTCAAACACTGACTGTTTTTTTATACCAGTAGGTGTTTTATATCGTATGTTTTTTTATTGTCTTCTTTTGCACTGCGTGGGCTGAGCACCCATAATTTCGTTGTACCCTGTATAATGACAATAAAGTCTATTCTATTCTATTCTATTCTGTCTCCAGGTATAAGGTTGCCATCACCAAGCATAAGGACTTAGAGCAGACCAGCAGCAGTCTGTACAATCAAAATAACATGTGGACTCCAGCTGTCGACTTCAGCAAGTACATTGACGACAACGAAAGCATCGAAGACAAGGTGTGTTGAAATTTATATCTGCATGTAAAAATAATGACATGGTACAAACACATATGTAAACTTGAGCTTAGATATCTTAGCAGAAGGAATTTGCACAATGTGTATCTAAATGTGGCTGCAGGACCTAGTTGCCTGGGTGACCGCCGGCTTCCTCCACATACCCCACGCCGAGGACATCCCCAACACAGTAACTGTGGGCAATGGGGGAGGGGTCCTGCTGCGGCCCCACAACTACTTTGATGAGGATCCATCCATCCACTCTGCTGATGCAGTGTACATTAAGCCGGGCAGCGAGGACAGCTGTGACAACAACAGGATGGCCTGCCTCGCCAAAGAGACCTGCAGCCCCGTTCTTGAACCCTTCACCTTCAACGGCTTCGAAGGAGTCATGAAGTTCGAGGATTAGGTCTGATTTATTTAGCACTGCTAGGTGTAAGCCCTGATGAACTCAGAGATATACTTGGGTTTCATTTGTCGATCAAGCTTGTGTCAATGTTAACAGTTTGGGACAGTAAATAATTTGTGCTCCATGTGTTTTAATTCTGCTCTGGGCAAGAAACTGAGTAAAGGAATTTGTCAATATTTTGGAAAATATGCTAATTTGCTCTGTTTCTGAAAGTGCGATAAAGAGATCGTTACCACTTTCATATTTGTGCGTGAAGTGCAGAGCTTGAGTCAGGCTGTAGTTTGTCTAGCTCAGCGTAAAGACCGGAGGCTGGGGGAAACAGCTAGCCTGGCTCTATCCAAATTTCAGAAATATGCAACTCTGAAACTTTGTATTTAACATGCTTTAATCTGTGCCCAAACAGAATTGTTTTTTTTTTGTTTGTTTTAAGTAAAGTTACATGCTTTAACTATTTCTTTCAATACAAAACCTGGAAATTAGTTAGCATTCCAGCTCCTAGTTCCATTGTCTCAAAGTCAATGGGTTAGATGAATGGGTTTTTAGTTGGATGCCAGAATTAAGGTCTGTGGGTAACACAAGCTAAAGAGACTTTCACATTTTGTTCTATGACATAAAATACATCAGTAAATACCTGACTCATGAATTTTGAAGCTTTTATGAGTCTTTAAAAAGGTGGTTGCTAACAAGTGGTCAAATGAGGCTACAGAACGTCCTCATGCTAAACATGGCTTTACAGCCTCGTGGTGGTAGGGATGTTAAGTCATCCGAACCTGGTATAGTTTGTTTATATCCTTACATTAGCTTTTTACCTCTGGTGAGCATTTAGGCTTCAAAAATCAAAAAAAGTGGTGTTCATTTGTGAAGATTATTTTGCTGAACAAAATGTGTAAAGACCTTTGCACACTGAATCCATTTTTTTTCTGAAGCATTTTGTAATCCATCATCCGGAAAAAAAACGTTATGCAGAGAAATCGTGCACACTGATTCCGACGCATTTTATTGTTCTATTTGTTATGAATATGTATTTGCAATACATGGCAAAATGAAAAGACACATTTCCTCTTTTGCCTCTGTCCACTGAAGTTACCAATTTGGCTGTCACCACTCCCTCCCTGTCTTGCATTTGACACCAGCTGCATGAAGGGGCAGAGCTGTCCTCCCTCTCTGGCTCTCTGTCTGTGTGTGGCCCACATCCTCCTCCTCTTCATCATCATTCACCTGAATATTACTATCTGACCTGTTGAAAGTGAGCTATCTGAGTTATAAAATGATTCTGTGCACCCCGTTCCACTGTCTTGTCACGGCTGTATCCCACCGCCACATTTTCTTCATTTATTCTTGGTCAAACGTCCCTAAAGGCTTCTGTCGGATGTGAAAATGGAAGAAAATCAAACCTGTTCCGAAAATTTTAACGATGGATTAAAGTTTTGAACTAAGTGTGTGAACATGATTGACACAGGTATTTATTTATAGACATGCGACTATTTGACAGAAAAAACGGACTCAGTGTGCAATCCAGTGAAAAAATACCATAGACTTTTGATGAGGGAACCAGGCCGATGCCAACTTCCACGTCAGCCTACAGAAAAACGCCATCACTGGAGCACTCTATAGGGATGGGAAAAAAAAGTCTGTTCACTTAAGTATCGCAAATTTTCTTTTTATGATTTTTGATTTTTTAAATGCCTGCATCAATATAATTCAAATGCAAAGGTGGAAAGTTGCCACTTTTATTGTGGTAATCTTTAAATAATGTGACATCATATCAATTTAAAGAAAATCAAAGTTGAAGCAAGAATGCAGAAAACGAGGGATTGTCTAAGGACAAGGACCTTCGGCTGCTTGAGTAGCAACTGGGAGTCAGTCAGCCCAGCGCAAACTACCTGCCGGATAGGCAAACTTTCTGTAAAATTTTAAATGCTAAAAATAAATTTAATAAGTGACAGTCAGTGTTGAGATTATGGCAGCTGCCACAAATAAATCAATCCATGGGAATCACTGTAAGCTTAATGAGCAGGGACAGCTAAATGTAGCAGTTCAAGTTTACTTCAAAAAGTACATTTTTATTCATTCTATCGTACATGTAATATACATTAAAGTAAGTAAAGTTTATCTAATATAGCAATTTTCCTAGAGCAAGGTCACAAAATGCCTCACTGGAATAAAATTGTCAAAAAAATAACGGCACAAAAACAGTTTCATTTATTTACCACTTTTCTATGCAGTGATGTTGTTGAAATTAAAGTCAGACAGACTGACTCGGGGTTGGAAGAGTATGAAGAGGACCGACAACGTCATCTGGGGAATTACACCCCAGGAAATACTTTTTCAAGAAACTTCAGTTGAGTTGAAAATTAGGAATAGGGCCCACAGGCTCATTACTGGCACAAAGACAAACATGACAGACATGGAGTCAAAATAAACCAAATGATAATTGAATTTAGAAACGAGCAAATAAGCAGTGACTGGAACTGCTGGGAGAAAAGAAAAAACAAAACGCTAATTATAATAATAATAATAATAATCTAAAACCACAAGTTAGATAATATACCCAGTCTAACCCAAACTAAATTAAACATATCTAGGGGAAGTGAGCAGAGGCCACTCATGGAGAGGCAGACTACACCGAGGGGTGCCCAGGGGTGCCACCGCTTAAAGGGGAACTAATGTCTTTTTCAACCTGGGCCCTATTTTCCGATCTACTTTTGTCTAAATGAGTGATAGAATGTTTAATATGTGACATTTCTCCAGTACGAAGCTAGGGCTGACCTGCCTGCAGCCCGTGAGCGTGCGCTATATTAAATAATAGGATACTCAGACAGCGTCAAACAACGTCAAAATACATCCACTAAAAGTGCATTTTTTTCACACAGATAGGCTCGGATTGTTAGTATAATTATCCGACAACATAACGGAAAGGACAAATGAACGTCTGTGTTGACCTTTAGCTGGATTCGGACATGTTCCTCTGCCTGTTGCTGCTCCCTCTCTCTCCTCGTCCGCTCTTCAGTTTCAATGAGCTCTGCATCTGTGTACGTCCGTGTACTCCGTGTTCAAATAAATACGGTCCATCCAGATCCAGTTGGTCAAAATCAGGTAAAAATCTGAACATGTTTGTTGTTGCAAGTCAAAACATTCATTCAGAGAGTGAAAGTCTGGCTCTGAAATCTCACGTCTAACGAGATTTGAGTTGTTGCAGGAAGTTACCGCTGGAGTGACCTTACCAAACGCGAGGAGTTACTCTGTTTGGAGTAGTCATGGCTGAATTTTTACCAGATTTTGACCAACTGGATCTGGATGAGCCATTTGAATTTGATGACCGCCCGTATTTATTTGAACACGGAGTACACGGACGTACACAGATGCAGAGCTCATTGAAACTGAAGAGCGGACGAGGAGAGAGAGGAAGCAGTGTTACTTCGGTAGAACAATTGCACCAGCAAAATAAGGATAGCAAAACAATGAAAGGCAACACAGAAAACAGGCAGACTGGCAAAATGGCAGCAGGTAACCACCTTGGATCTAGAGCACTACCCAGATCACTCATTGGCAGCACAGCAGGGTTCCCACATGCATTGTGTGCAGAAAAGCTGGTAACAACCAGCCACAACAGGGAAGAAGACAGGAGCCAAAAGAATGAGCCCAAGGGCCTTATATAATCTGGCACTAATTAGGGGTGTGGTTGGGGGAGGAGGCAGGCCTGGGGCTGCATTCCCTAGCACTAAATAACTAAATAACTGCATGAAAGCAACCCACCACATTAGCTAAGCTAAGAAGGTGAACAGAGTAAATATACACCTGTTTAGCATTAGCATGTTAGCATTGTTGCTGTGAGCAAGTTAGCATGTTGGTGTTTGTGTAAAGAACCACTTTGCAGCCTCATATGGCTTTAGGCTCTTACAGCCGAAATACATGGGGCACGGATGCCATGCATCACGTAGGCAGAGCGGAGCAGGATTTTTTACCTGCTACACAAACTTACGTGGTTGCTGCCAGCTTCACTGTGTGTGTTTTGAGTTTTAACAAGTGATAATGCAGTTGGTTGTGGAGGGTTTGGAAGGATAGGCTATATGAAGTGGTACTGAATGAATTAACCGGATCATTTTAACAACAGCATACATTGTATGATTGTTTTATTTGAATGTGAAAAGTAAAAACACACAAGGTTGCTCTGCTGCATCATATTGCCTCTGGTATAATGAGGTATTCCTTTTAGTTTTTTTTTTTTTAAACAGACTGTATTAATTTTTTACACAGTGCCATGTAGTTTTTACCTGTTGGAGGGCTGCAGAAAAAAAAAAAGATCAGCCATGTAAAAATAGGCTTGTTCGAGATGAGCCAGGCCTGCGCAGATTCAATCACCAGCGATCAGTTTTGTGTCCGACTTCATCCCGACTTGCTCTGACGTATTACAAAAGTGGACGGCGATGAAACCTTGAGAGCGAGGCGGCCGCAGTTTTCAGAGCAAGGCGCTGCAGTTGCTCTCCACCGACTGCACTGCCTGACTCTCACCTGATCTAACAGCGGATTGGTTTAGAGGTTGACTCACCACTATGACGTTTTAGATAAACTTGTATATTTAAATTTTATTTGTCTGATTTGAAGGTTTATTCTGTGAACAGAAAACATGTTGTATGACTGATGGTGAAGTTTAGTTGTCAGAGACTAAATAGGCCTACATTCATCATAAACTATACAGAGTCTACTGTATATTAACACTGGACTTTTTTAATTATTGAAGTATTTAACATCACAGAGACTTGTGGTCAGTGGGATGTGAGGATTCTTAAAATAACATTTGTACAGATGTGAAGCCCTGACTGTATCTGACTGATCTGCCGCCTGCTCTTGTCTACTTTCCAGGCAAGGTGCAGTTCATCTCGAACGAGCCTAATAACATTGAGCAGCGCAGTGCAGCTTACAAGTTGATTATTATGGTTGTGCTCTGCTGCAAGCATGCTGCAACAGACGTGACTTGTTGCGTCTGCGTCCCATGTATTTTGACCGTTGGCCTTGCCTTTTTCGGTGGTATCACTAAGGTTAGCAATCTACAACAGATGGATTTTGTTTATTTTCTTCTTTCCAAATTTTTTGTTGAGTAATTCTATCTGTAAAACTGAACACAGTAAATTTGTCAACATTAGGATAAAAACTAAACTTATGGGTTTACAGGAATAAGTGTTATGCTTATCCGATTTTACAAGTGGGAAATGTATACCTTTACTTACTTTTACTTACAAGACTGTTTACTGCAAGCTTAAATTTTATCAGCAGCAAAATCTACCTTTGATTGAGCACTCATTTTTAAAATAAAAAAACATATTACATCTTCAGAAATGTGATCTATGGTTTGAGATTTTGCAAGCAAAGAGGCTCTAATCTGTTTTAATATAGTAATGTTTGCAATCACTTTTGCTTTTATGCCAGCAATTGCTTTTTAACATGGAGTCCAAATGTATCCAAAGAGGGTTTCTTACCACTATGATATTAACTGTGAGGTAAACTGACACTGTGCCGTCAGCTGTGTGTAAAAGTGTGCACTGACAAATGTAATCACCCAGTCTTAAGCAGGATCACTCTCTGATGTGGCTTGAGGCTTGGACTACTGATCATCTGACTGATGTCTTATTCATTCTGTATATTTTTCCTACAGTGCAACATTCTGAGGAATGTGTTGCTGTTGTTTCCTCTAAAAATAAAAGAAGAGATTATTTGTCAAAGAAGCAGTCCGGAGGTTTGCTGCATGCATTTCGTCTCTGCAAACAGACAGACAGACAGACAGACAGACAGACAGACAGACAGACAGACACACACACACACACACACACACACACACATACATACACACCTAACATAACATAACAAATACCCACTCAACCCAAGCTCCCACTCTATACACTTAATGGAAACAGAATGAGTGGAGGGAGATATGAGTGCATATAAGGTTCAGTAATAGTTTATGTGTTTGTGTCCCTCAGTGAAGTCAGACATGGTAAGTGGCTCTTTGCCTCAGATGAAGACACATAACCTAACAACGTCATACCCCAGAGGCCAGTGGTGAAAGAGGTACTTAGATCATGAAGTAATAGTACCAATAAAACAAGTAAAAGTCCTGCATTCAAAGCTACCTTAATGGAAGTAAAAGTACAAAAGTATTATCAGCCAAATGAAGCTCAGTGTAAGTTCAACCAGGAAGACTTTCTTTGTGCTCATGCATTCACAATTCTCTCCATTCCACTCCCACTACTCCCTCTAATCAGCTGACTATGGATGTTCACTCTTCTAGTTATCCAATCAAACTTTGCCATGATCTCTGTCAGCCAATCAGGATGCTACTGCAAAATTTTAAATCTGCTCTCTCTTCTGCTGCCATCAGCCGTCATTTCATGCAGAATCTGATAGTAGCACCCTGTTCACCTCCAGCCATCGTATCCAGAGTCCAGGACAAGCTCAACAAAGGCTCATTCCTCTACTCATCCAGATCACTGGTGCTTCTCCATCTACCTCTCATCTCATCTTCACCACCTCTACCACCACCAGCGTCCAGAACCCGGGGGGTTCCCTATTCGACTATGGATTCATCACCCTCTTGAAATCATCTCGCTGGGGTGTAATCGCCAAAGACGTCCCACATTTTTCATTCGTATGTGCACATGTTAATAAATATTATTTTACTAAAAAAAAAAAAAAAAAACCTTAAAAAAAAAACCTAGTCTCTCACGATTGAAATGTAGTTAAAGTATCAAAAGTAAAAGCAGTGGTTGTGCAGTAAAAATTTAAACTACATTTTACAGCTGTATGAGTTGTCATGACATGAACAACGGCAGATGTTAGTTATGTAAATACACAACCTATATTTAATCAGGTAATCTCACTGAGAGCAAGGCAATGCCATTTATTTGTATAGCATGTTGCTATTGCTTTTAATGCAATGGGTTCCTCAATCAGGACACTACTTCTAAAAGGTCAGCTCTAAAGGCAGATGCCAAACTATATCTTGCTATATAATGATGAAAACTCTGTCTGTGGGTGTGTCTGTGTGTCTGTTCCACGTTTTTCTCCTCGCTGACTTGGTCAATCCATGTGAAATTTGGCACAGTGGTAGAGGGTCATGGGAGGATGCGAATGAAGCAATATTACATCAATTGGCCAAAGGGGGGCGCTATAGCAACCGATTGACATAACAAACTTTGAATGGGCGTATCTCATGCTGTATATGTCATAGAGACATGAAACTTTGCACAGAGATGCCTCTCCTCATGAGGAACAAATTTGCCTCAAGAACCCATGACTTCCGGTTATATAGATTTTCCGCCATTTTGAATTTTTTGAAAAACACTTAAAATCGATCTCTTCCTAGGAAGTTTGACCGATCTGCATGAAACTCGGTGAACATAATCTAGGGACCAATATCTAAAGTTCCCTCTTGGCAAAAGTTGGAAAACTTACTAAAACTGAGCTTCTATAAGGCAATGAATATTGCGGAGGGCGTGGCTCATCACATAAAGGTGTATAACATCTCAAGGGTTTCACCGATCACCACGCAACTTTGTAGGCATATGACCACACAATCTGAGGGGACCCCTCCATTATTGACCCGATCAAACAAAATGGGGGCGCTAGAGAACTAATTTCTTATCTAGGCCTAACCGCCATATTGGTTTTACTAAACTTGGTAGATATGTAGAACAGGATGCCTCAAGGTGACTGGAGAAATTTAACTCTAATTGGCAACTGGGTGGCGCTATAAAAACAGAAAAATGCTTAAAAATGGCTAAAATGCGACTGATGGCTGTGGCTCCCCCTGTGGCCAAATGTTGTTTTTTTCCCCCTAATTTTTGGTATGACTAATGGTATATATGCTGTACATAATCACGGAAATTCTGTCAGTCAGTCATTCTGTCTGTCCCACGTTTTTCAAAAACTCTGTCTGAATACATTGCTCTTCTTAATGGGTTCAGTTGACTATTTAATCTGCAATTTCCTATGACCTGTATCCCAAACACACACCATGTGAAACTGTATGTGGGCAACTGTGCACTCAATGGGTATGGACTAGTGTATATATATAGTTTGGCATCTGCCTTTATATATATATATATATATATATATATATACCTCTAGGTTCGATTACTGTAACTCTCTATTATCAGGTAGCTCTAGTAAGTCTTTAAAAACTCTCCAGCTAATTCAGAATGCAGCGGCACGTGTACTAACAGGAACTAAGAAACGAGACCATATTTCCCCTGTTTTGCTTCTCTGCACTGGCTCCCTGTAAAATCCAGAATTGAATTTAAAATCCTACTGTTAACTTATAAAGCTCTAAATGGTCAGGCTCCGTCATATCTTAGAGAGCTCATAGTCCCATATTATCCCACCAGAACACTGTGCTCTGAGAATGCAGGGTTACTCGTGGTCCCTAAAGTCTCCAAA
>NC_065523.1:4859958-4871118 GCF_006386435.1 Epinephelus moara | reverse complement strand
TCTCTCTCTCTCTCTCTCTCTCTCTCTCTCTCTCTCTCTCTCATGTCCTGTTACTACATCTCGCTAACTCGGCCGTACTGCATGTCACTAACTCGGCTTCTTCTCTGGAGCCTTTGTACTCCACTGTCTTGCAGGTTAACTTCTATCACAGCGGTGCCTGGGTAGTGTGACGTGTGTGGTTGTGCTGCTGCCGTGGTCCTGCCTGATGCCTCCTGCTGCTGCTGTTATCATTAGTCATACTTCTACTGTTATTATACACATATGATTATTGTCACATACTATGTATACTATCAGACATTTATATATACTTTCAACATATACTTTCAACATACCACAATAACCAGAATTATAATTATAATATTATTATAATATCATTACTTTCATTAATGTTGTTGTTAATGTTGTTGTAAGCTACTGTCATTACCGTCTGTCCTGCATCTCTCTCTGTCTCTCTTTCTGTTTCATTGTGTCATACGGATTACTGTTTATTATGTTGATCTGTTCTGTACGACATCTATTGCACGTCTGTCCGTCCTGGAAGAGGGATCCCTCCTCAGTTGCTCTTCCTGAGGTTTCTACCGTTTTTCCCCCCGTTAAAGGTTTTTTTTGCGGAGTTTTTCCTTATCCGCTGCGAAGATCCAAAGGACAGAGGGATGTCGTATGCTGTCAAGCCCTGTGAGGCAAATTGTGATTTGTGATATTGGGCTTCATAAATAAAATTGATTGATTGAGATATATATGGGCATTCTACCGATTTTGTGCAAAGTGCCTTACCAAAAAAACAACAAAAATAATAAAATTGAGTATTCAGATACATATTTACAAAGATTATGTTATGACCTATTTAAACCCAGGACATTAAATGAAAAAGTGATAAGCTAAATAAATACAAAATCACCATTTATAGGGTACTTTCTATTGGGAAGTAGCTGTCCCCAACCCTGACCTCTAAAATTCAATTCATGTAAATAACACTTAAAACATTTTTCATATTTTTTTCAAAAGTGTAATTTAAAACATCTTTGTGATTAAGTTTAAACAGAAGTTGAACGATTTAGATGTATTGTGGGATTAATTTTTAAATTAAGAAACTATGCTAAAAAAATAGTGTCCCTTGTTTTCATGTCACTACTGAAACACAAGAGTTTTAATGCACTGGTTGAGTCTGGATTTTAGCCACACCCCTGAATTTCTGAGAAGGGGGGTAGTACTGCACCCCCGTCCCAGATGGCTGCATGGTAAGTCGCTTACTCCCATCATTTTTTAAATAAATGTCTTCCAAAGTCTGAAAATCAGTGTGTAACTTTTTAAACTGTCACTATCGAACACATGTTCTCTTCAATTATGTAAAAATTTGGAGGGGGTTATGCAAAATATTATGTTTTTCTGTGTGAACAACTCTTCAAACGTGTGCTTGTTAGCCATGTGACTGCTAGCATTCTTTAGTTATCCTGAAAAATAGCTAGGAATGTCACTAGTTGTGACTAACATGTCACATGTTGTTTTGTGGTCCAAAGTCTTGCTCTGCTCTGCTCTGCTCTACTCTACCCTGGTCTACTCTACTCTGCTTTACTCTATACTCTACTCTTCTCTTCTCTACTCTACTCTGCTTTACTCTGCTCTGCTCTGTCCTACCCTGCTCTACTTTGCTCTACTCTGCTCTGCTCTGTCCTACCCTGCTCTACTCTGCTCTACTCTACTCTACTCTACTCTGCTCTGTCCTACCCTGCTCTACTTTGCTCTACTTTGCTCTACTCTACTATACTCTGCTCTACTCTGCTCTGTTCTGTTCTACTCTGCTCTACTCTACTATACTCTGCTCTACTCTGCTCTACTTTGCTCTACTCTGCTCTACTATACTATACTATGCTCTACTCTGCTCTACTATACTATACTATACTCTACTATACTATGCTATACTCTGCTCTACTCTGCTCTGTTCTACTCTGCTCTACTTTGCACTAATCTGCTCTACTCTACTATACTCTGCTCTACTATACTCTTCTCTGCTCTACTTTACTCTGCTCTACTCTACTATGCTCTACTCTACTCTATTCTGCTCTACTATGCTCTATTCTATAATCTGCTCTACTCTACTATACTCTGCTCTATTCTATAATCTGCTCTACTATACTCTACTATGCTCTACTCTATTCTCCTCTGCTCTACTCTGGTCTACTCTACTCTATTCTGCTCTGCTCTGCTCTACTCTACTATACTTTGCTCTATTCTATACTCTACTCTACTATGCTCTACTCTATTCTGCTCTGCTCTACTCTGGCCTACTCTATTCTATTCTGCTCTGCTTTGCTCTGCTCTACTCTACTATACTCTGCTCTGCTCTGCTTTGCTCTGCTCTACTCTACTATACTCTGCTCTATTCTATAATCTGCTCTACTCTATACTCTTCTCTACTCTATTCTGCTCTGCTCTACTCTGCTCTACTTTGCTCTACTCTACTATACTCTGCTCTACTCTACTCTACTTTGCTCTTCTCTGCTCTACTCTATTCTGCTCTACTTTGCTCTACCCTACTATACTCTGCTCCACTATACTCTTCTCCACTCTACTCCGCTCTGCTCTGCCCTCTCAAAAATTAAATTGTTTTATTGACCACAAAACATTTGTCTTTGAATTTGTAATTCCCACCATAAAGCATACATTTGAGGAAATATGATGCAACCTTAAAAACAGTATAATGGTCACTACCGAAACAGGACAGTCACTACCAAAACACTGGGTGTTTTGTAAAAAGTAAAGTATATTGAGTTATCAACTAAAGTATTATGACGCTAATCGGTTACATTTATGTTCTGTTATATCAGTTATTAACTCTGAAATCAATCTGATCAGCGTTATGCATTTTACAAAGAAAGACTGCATTTAGATTTTGAAGAATTCTATAATTTGAACTTCGAAATTTGTTAAAATATTAATTTTTATAGATTTAATTGTGAAAACCTTCAGTCAAAATTTGTAAAAAATTAAATCTTTAAACAAGGGAAAANTTTTACTAGATATGTGACCTTTACATATGGTACAATATATATAGGGACAAAGTTTTGGAAATAAAACATACAAAATTTCAAAATATTTCCAGCCCAACTTTGCACACATTCGGTAGAATGCCCCATATATATATATATATATATATATATGTATATATATATATGCACCCTGATGTCTTTGCTAATTTACACAGTCCGTAGTATCTGCAGGTGGTGAAGATGTTACATCTAAAGGAGAAGGGACATTTCCTTCGAAAACAGCAGCGCACACATCTTGGCCAGAGAAGACAGATGATTTGAAAGAGGTATGAATGAAGCCATCTACATCAAACTGGAATGACCATCGTTAAGGTGGCCTACAACACTACTTATCTCCCACCTACAATGCAGTCTTGAGTTTCCTCCCCAGAGAGCTTAACACTCATTCACATATTTTTAACCTTTATTTAACCAGGCAAGTCATTAAGAACAATTTCTTATTTACAATGGCGGCCTGGCAAAAGGCAGAGCCTCTTGAGGGAAGGGGATGGAGGACTAAAAAGGAATATCAAAAGTTAAGAAAAACAAAAACAAACAAACAGTTAAAACAACAACAACACAAACATTTACAACACACTCACCACTGATATACAATCACAACATATTAAAGATGGGCAACAAATGACACATATGACAAATATTACAACAAATATTAACAGCTGACAAACAGGGGTGAGGGCATCTAGTGTGTCAGGTTGCATGTGTCAGTAAAAATGTCCATAATAGAGTTCTTAAAAGCTGACTTGGGGATAAATTTGTCCATTTTCAGGGTTGTCTGGAGACTGTTCCAATCTCTGGCTGCGGCAGATTGGAAAGATGACAGACCAAGTGCAGTAACATATGAATCCATCTAACCCTAACAACACACATGATGGCCGAGTGGGTCAACGACTGACATGTGACCTCAACGACTCTACTGAAGAAGCCTCATGGAGATGTGAAAATGTCTTCAAGAAACTCAAGTCCAGTTGCTTAGCACTTAGTATGTTTGATGTGGGAAATTGGCTATTCTCTAACTAAAGCCTGTGCTTATGGAACCCTTCCCTGTATATACAGGTTCATTTCAGTGTGACAGTCCAGTTCTTAAAGCAAGGCTTTTACCCAACACAGTCTCACAGAAATACATGAAACGCACACAACCCCTACTCAAGTCTATTTGGTCAGGTTTGGGAAAGAAAAAAACACTTGGTTAGGTTTAGTGAACAAAAATTTACTTGGTTAAGTTCCGGAAAAGATTTTGGTTTGGGGTAAAATAACTGTATGTGATGTAAGTGACATAAACTTACATACTTTGCATAGTCATATAAAGTACCTACCAGGGATGTCCATGATTAACTGTTAACTCATTCCTTCATTTTCCGTAACCACTTATCCTCTTGAGGAGTACTGTAAATACATCAGACTGGCAATACGTCATCGACAAAGACTGTACAGACAATGCACATATCCACTGTGACGTTACACACTGGTTTGTGGACTCACAGTCTGAAGCCTCGAGTTTGGCTCTTTGGCCATCCCCATCTTGGTGAGGACTGACTCGTTTTTGGAGCCAGCCGGAAGTGGCCATTTGAGAAACTGCAGTTTTTGGCCACCCCAGAGGTGGCTGATTGATGCCAGAATTGGCATTCATCACCACGATCCCTTTTGGGGGAAAACAATCCAGTGTCCCAGGCTGACGACAACAGTGTAAAAACAGGAAATTGAAAAATATCCAAATTTCTACTTTAAACAAACATGTTTATTTGAATAATGCTATGCCAAAGTGTTGCTGTGTAATTGGTTGCACCAGCAATGCATCCCAAAATGCTGATGATCTTCAATTTGTTTCCCTGCCGCTCAGGTTCAGGCAAGGTCACAAAATAATTATCAGTCATGTCTATAAAACTAACATTTGTTTCGAAAAAAATAAATGCATATGTGGCAAGTGGAGGTTGGGGATGAGTGTGTTGCCGAACAACGCCACCTGGGGAATTTCGCCCCAAGAAGTAGTTACTATTTTTAGGGAGGCTAAAGGTCACACAGGTTCGGATCACCACTGGGCAGGAGACGGTGTTCAAGGTATAAAAATATTCTTTATTACAGATTATTATTTTTAAAAAAAAATACTGGGCCAAAAGGGGAATGGACAGGGCTGGGGCTTACCGCAGTGGCCCGAAACCAATGAGAGAGGAGAAAAAAAAACTAAGCTATCACCCATGACACTGCACACACGCACGCTGAGGAGAAGTGAAGAACCCGCCACCAGGGATTGGGGCGCTGCTCTGGGCCCACAGCACCGGCGCAGTGTCACAGCAGGCCAGACAGTGGAGTTATTTCCACGGCTTCTGCCTGATCCAAACAATATAAATGACCCGGATGATGATGACAAGCAACTCTAGCGATTCACAAAAACATATTGGTGAAATGAACGAGTTTCGCAGCAGATAATGTGTTATTTAGAGCTTCATTGTCGTTGCCCCGATCATTCCCACTATATGGATTTACGCGGCTCTCGCGGATCAAAATATATGACACCAATTGACACCAAACTTATCTGGGTGAGTAAACAACCGTATTTAATGCCAGAAATAAGGTCCAGGTTGTTAAAAACATAACTTCCCCTTTAAAGGCAGCAGACTGTAAAACAGCAGAGGCCCCGCTCCATTTCTCAGTACCAGTTGATACAGAAAACACTTACACAGTGAGGTATTGTGGGGACATGAGTGTTACAGCTTAATAACATCTGGAACTTGTCAGTGAGGAGAAGGGCACATGGGAGCTGTTCTGAAAACTATTCTCATGAACACATCTGCAACACCAGCCCAACTGCCAAGAGAAAATGCTGGCATTGTAAGTTACATTTGCATGTTTCATACGTGTCATATCAACGTTTCTAGAGTGATGTAGTGTATGAGCTGATTGTGTCACCTGGGCAAACCACTGAAGCCCACTGTTCGAGACCAAAAAAAAAACAAAAACTGCGGGGGGTGGGTTCATTGTTTGTTTGTTTGTTTGTTTTCAAATGAGTCATTGCCGTTTCCAGTGGATTTTAGGCTCCAAATGTGGGTGTTTTGTAGTGACCAGTTTGTGATTTTCTAGCAGCTTTTCAGGCTTCAAACATGGGTGTTTTGCAGCAGCCTGTCTGTGTGTTTTCATCTGCTTTTAGGCCCCAGTCAAGGTTGTTTTCTAGAGACCTGTTGGTGTTTTTCCAGTGGCTTTTTTTAGGCTCCGTACATGGGTGTTTTGTCACAACCCACCTGTCTGTCTCCATCTGCTTTATAGGCTCCAGTCAAGGTTGTTTTGTAGTGACCTGTTTGTGTTTTTCCAGCATCTTTTGAGGCGTTACACATGGGTGTTTTTATAGAGACCTGTTGGTGTGTTTCCATCTGTTTTTTAGGCTTTAAAGATAGGTGTTTTATAGCGACTTGTTGGTGTTTTTCCTGCAACTTTCGAGGCTCTGAACATTGGTGTTTTTGGAGCAACTTATTGGTGTTTTTCCATCTGCTTTTTAGGCCCAAAACATGGGTGTTTTGTTGTAACCTGCTGGGGGCTCCAAATGTGGGTGTTTCATAGCAACCTGTCACTGTTTTTCCAGCAGGGATAGTTGCATGAAAACAGGTTTGTTTTTTGTTTTTTCCAACCAAAAAATCAACCACTTCCTCAGCCACCAAAACCTTTTTTTTTGTGGCCAAATATGATCTTTTCCTAACCATAAGCAAGTGGTTTCTGTGCCTAAACCAAATTAAATGTGTTAAACACAGCATTGTTGAAACGTAAAGTTTCACTGTAACCATAACATTATATTGAAATGTATCATATCCGGTTTGTAGAAATGTACATTGCCAGCATTTTTTCTAGTGATTGGGTCAACAAGGCATGTTACAGATCACTTAAAGAACATAGAACTGGTGAGAGTTCATAATTCTGAATTGTTTTATATTTTATCTTTCTTTTTTGCAACCTGAATCATCATGGTCAAATACAAAAAAATGTTGGTATTTTTTTTTCTTCTACCTCTGTTTCAGCAATCGTTAACCATCTGATGGGATTAAGTAGCCCTTATGCCTCGTTTCCATTGCATGGTAATGCAGCTTAGATGAAACTAATGATGGTAGCTTGGCTATTTAAAAATGGCGGGTTTGTGTAGGTCACATGAAGTCAGTTTTATTTATATAGCTCAATAATACAAATCAGTTAACCTCAGAGTGCTTTGCAGTCTATACAGCATAGGACACCCTCTGTCCTTAGTCCCATAGTAGATAAAAAAAAACTACTCAAAAATCCCTTTTAAAGAAACCTCAAGAAGTGCAATAGAGTAAGAATCCCTCTCCCTGGGCAGACAGGCATGTATAAGATGTAATGTGTTCTGAATAACCAACATAATAAAATTACAACACAATCCACAAAATTGAACTGTAAACATGTTTGGAGAATATAGTTTATGGAGGATGTCAAGCAGCCATATGACCTCCTCTCCACTATGGAGCCTGGAGAGTGGACAGACTACACAAAAATACTAGAGGCAAACCTGAAGCACACCGTTCACACAGATAGGAGTATGCGAAACAGACAGAGATATCCATATCCAACTTTTGGAATTAGGTTCCAACAGCCAGGAGAGAGAGAAGAGGTCCCAGGCTGTCCCATGTCACGCAAGAGACGTTTGCCTCCAAGTTTTTAATTATCCAAAAAGAGACTTTTGGGGTAGAGATGTTGCTGCTGAGTTTTTAAATGGTATGTATTAATGCTGCGAGCAGCAGAAATTAAAGTCATACTCTCACCCATTGTATTGTAATGGAGGCAGTAATCTGGATATCATAAAATCTTGGCACATGAAATCAAAACCAGGCCATCAGATAACCAAAAACAGAAAAAGAGAGGAGTTGCCCCCCCTCAACTTAACCCGTCCGGTTTGTTTGAACGCCAAATCCAGGAAGTGTGGGTGTAGCAAGTCAATCAAAAGCATGCACTTTTTTTATTGTATTTTCTCAGACAAACTGGAATATTATTTGTTAATGAGTGAAACTATGTGTGTTTTAGGCAGTTATATCAAGTGTTGACTGTATTCCCCTTTTTACCCTTTAATACAAGCACGAGTACAAGCAACATTGGTTTCCAGCCTTCACTTTTGTTTCCCCGTATTGTACCCTGTTTTTGTGTTCTTTCTTACATTCATTCCTGCATTTAAGTGCCATTAGGAAGCAGTAAATATTTCAGTGTTATCCGGTTTCTTACAATGAAATTACACTGTCAGTCATGGGTTTTATTATTATGTGTTACAGAGAAACCAACAGTAACAACTTTATGGAGCTTTGTACTTTGCTACAACTCAGCTTACTGTGTTGCCTTGCTGAGCTTGATTTGTCACACTGTGAGGTGTGAAAGAACAAAAGCTATCTTAGTTATTTATTCAATAAATGATTATCAGTGAGATATCGTTTGGTTACTTTGTAACCTTGGTTCTCTGAGTGAGGAGATTATCTCCCCACCCAGTAGTTACATCATAACTATGGGAATTATCTCCATCTGGGGTAATCAACGTGGAAAATTAATAATCTTTAAGACACACCACTTTATGTGGCCGGCATGCACCATGCTATAAAAGTCCCTTGCGCATGGACCCACTAATTAACATTTATTGGAATGGGTACTGAGCGGACTTGAGCCTGGGGAGATAATCTCCTCACTCAGAGAACCAAGATAACAAAGTAACTGAACGTTCTTTATCGTATCGAGATTATCTCCAAGGCCGGCTCTTGGCATAGGCCATATAGGCGGTCACCTAGGGCTCCACATGCTGGCGGGGGTGCACCGATAGCCCTCAAAAAAATTAAATAAAATAGAATAAATAAAATAAACTAAATACTAGTAATTATTTTCAGCCCTGACTGGCGCCCTTTCCTCATGCTCTGTCTTGAAAAGAACAAATAAACAAAAAGTAAACAACAACAACGCCCCTGTTGTTTGTCATTATTTGACCTGGCCCTGAACCTGTCCTGCACCGTGCTCAGTCACATCACTGTGGGAGAGGGGGGTGGGCTATCTGTGCGCATCTCAGGTAGGTAGTGGTTGTGACTGACAGAAAACAAGAGGTCATAATTTGTCAAATTATTGGGTTATCATCATGAAAAGACCTCCAAGCCCTCAGGTGCGCCATACAGAAAGTGGAGGAAAGAGGAGGCGGAGGTCCCAGTATCGAAGAATGTCGTCTTTTATAACATTAAAAAATGCCGTTTGACTTTTCATTTATATGAGCTAGCAGCTTGCGAAGTTGAAGTAAAGCAAAGTTGCCTAAAAATGCTACTGTAGATAATGATATGATCGCTGCCAAGGATTGAGCTGCTGAGCTGGTTTATTGCTGTTTTTATCTGGTTAACTACTGGCTGCTTAGTGCTCTTACTGAGCACATTAGATACTGTGCTGAAATTCAATAACAAATAGGGACAACTGTAAAAGTAATGTGTGACTATATAATTGTAGTGCAACCTCTTTTATTTTAGTAATGCATAATCACAACTAGATAATAATTTATGTTATGCTGAACACATCACTGGTGCAAGTAGTAGTCTGTCTGCTGCAGCTAATGTTTTGCTTGTACTGTACAGTAATAGGTACATCTACTCTACATCTGTCCAGATGCACTGAGAACATTTTTGACCAAGAAGCCCCAAGAAGCTGCTGCAGAGGGGCCTTCTCTGACATCTCCTCCACTCTCTGAAGAATGTATGTTTAGCCAATTATTTGTGGTCCCTGATACACTGCTATGTTGTCATTTTTATCATTGTTTTTGTTGTTGTTATTAATGGTTTTTTATAATGTCATTATTATTACTATTGAATGTTCCAGTTTAACCTTGTTACTAATTACAGTAAATGTAGGTCAAATAAAATAAAGTCTATTTTTGCAGTGCCTACTTTATATGAAGTAGAATGACACAACAGACTTAATGAAGTGGTGTAACAGTATGGCTGTTTGAATACAGCTACAAGTCAGGCAAAAAAGCAGCAGCACGGCTGGATTCAGCACATCACCTCACTACCACACGACTTCCAGTGAGACACAGCCTGAATCAGGTGAGTTCTGTAATTGTATGTTACTGCTGCAGTCATGTTTCTAATGTAAATATGGCCAAATCCAGAAACATTTTTCTTGTTTCTATCAAATATATCAATCAATAATATTACAATATTCATATCACTTACACATGCAACTCATCCTGGCCTGTACATCTGGAATGTTTTTGTCCATTTGTCCACACATGGAGGCTATGAAAGTCTATTTTTACAATGTCAGTAAGTTGGCCAAGCCTTTAAACATTTCTAAACCTCAATAGTGACAGAAAAAAATGGGAACTGTAGCTTGCACACAGATCCCAATTTTCATTTGAATGCAATATTGCCACATATTTGACTTTTTTAAAAGGAGTCCAAGAATACCAACAGTATCTACTATTAAAATCTGTTTTACATACTTCTATTATTATGGTAAAAGTAGTAGCACAATAAAATATATTTGATGACAAATACAATTTACAGAGGAAATATAGCCTAATTCAAAATATAATCAAAGTATAGTGCAACAATCAATATTTATTCGAGTTAATGACTTTAGCGTTTTTCTGTCTCAGACACGTTAGTATATTACATACCTTGACATGTTTCGGCGGAAACTTCCGCATGTCTGAGATAGAAGCAGTGACGGACTGGCCATCTGGCATTTGGGCAAATGCCAGAATGGCCGCATGGTCCTGCGGCCACCGGCCGCAAGGCAAATAAATAAATAAATAAATCTTCTCTTGGCGGCCCAAAACATTTTTATCGGCCACAATATACATATAAGTAGTAGCCTAAATATAATTTTAAATAAATATGAGTGAAATGGTAATATAAAGTGTTTTTGGTCATCAAGCATTTTCTCGCGATCATTGAGTGATGACATTTGACATCTGACAAGTGACGAATGATGGGTAATGCGCTCAACGTCAACGACAACATCACAACAAGAAAAGAAAATGGATCGAGGCACGAAAAGAGCCTTTTTGGAGACTTTAGGGACCACGAGTAACCCTGCGTTCTCAGAGCGCAGTGTTCTGGTGGGATATATATGGCACTATGAGCTCACTAAGATATGACGG
>NC_065523.1:4839930-4859458 GCF_006386435.1 Epinephelus moara | reverse complement strand
GTCATTTCACGTATTTCTGTGAGATCAGGTTGACTCTGCAGCAAAATCTGAGGACCAAAAAGCTCCAGAATACTGTACACTGATTGACAAACAAAAGACGATTGTTCAACCTTGAAACAATCTCAGTCAGCTGAGGAGTCTCTGCCTGATGATATTTAGCCTATCTCTTACTTTCAGGGGGCAGCCCCAGCTGCTTCACAATCTCATTTCTTACAGATACAGACTCACTGTTTATCAGAGGAAACTATAGACATCTATTGCATGATAAATACTACTATGTGTCAGTAAAATGTACCTATACTCAGCTGGTCAATAGTGGGCACACATGAGGTACCCCACCAGCCGCAAAGCTTAATTTAGCAATCCAAATGCCAGAATAAATGTTGGCATTGTAATCTTCTGCAAACCATGGATACGTTACATTTGCACATTATTATGTAGTGGATATGTTGCAACTTTACATGTTAAGAAAGCTGTGGTTTATGCATGGTTAGATTTAGGCACACAAGACACTTGAGAGAGAAACTTTTACCAAAACTACAGGATTTTAAACCAACACAATCTGTAATAAATCTGGGTGTGATTTTTGTCTCTGAGCTCTGTTTATTCCACATATTAAAAACATAACAAAGGTAGGTTTCTACCACCTTAAGAATATAACCAGAGTCCGCCCATTTCTCTCTCAGGCCAGCACGGAGGTGCTGATGCATGCTTTTATCTCCTGCAGGTTAGATTATTGTAATGCCCTGCTCTCTGGTCTTCCCAAAAAGAGTATCTCAAATCTACAATTATTACAGAATTCAGCTGCGCGAGTGCTGACGAGGACCAGAGGGCGGGAGCACATTACACCAGTTTTAAAATCACTGCATTGGCTCCCGATGCGCTTCAGGAACGATTTTAAGGTTCTTTTATTAGTTTTTAAATGTCTTAACGGTCTTGGGCCTTCTTATTTATCTGACCTGCTTTTACCATATCAACCCTCGCGGACCCTGAGGTCCTCCGGCACTGGCCTTTTAACCATACCACAAGTTAGGACTAAAACACACGGGGAGGCGGCATTTAATTATTATGGCCCCCGATTGTGGAACAGCCTGCCGGAGAACCTCAGAGCTGCAGAGACTGTTGATGTTTTTAAAAAGAGGCTCAAGACTCATCTTTTTAATCAGGCTTTTAACTGATCTCTTTAATTATCTATTTTAAATTCCTTTTATCAGGTTTTTAACCGATTTATCTATTTTTTTTTTTTTTTTTTTAATTAAATGCTCTTACCCTTCCTCTTTTTACGTTCTTATCTCATTTAACCTTTATCTTTTTTTATTTTAGTTAGCCTATAGGTTTTAGTTTTGATGCATTTTATGTCTCTGTTTTAGATCATTCTTACCTAGCTATTAACCTAATTTTATGAGCTAAATAGCGTTTTGTTTATTTTGTTCATTTTATACCTTTTATCCTATCCTACTGCTTTAGTCCCTCAGTTTTTAGCTCCAGTGTTTCCTCATGGGGGTCTACCACACTGATGGCCCCTTTCCACCAAAGCAGTTCCAGTGCTGGTTCGGGGCCAGTGCTGGTGCTGGTTCTCAGTTGGTTCAACTTGCGAACCAGCTGAGAACCAATTTGCTTTTCCACGGCTCGAGGTGGTTAGGGTGCCACGTCATTGCGTCACTGTATACGTCAGTTACGTTGAACAACAACAACAACAACAACAACGGCGGACCACGTACTTGTGCAGCTGTTACTCCTGGAGCGCCGAGGCCTCATCGGCATCCAAACACGGCAGATACGTTGTATTTGTGCTGCTCGACAAGATTTGTATGGATGGCAATTACTTTCCAGAAGACAGGTAATAACCTAACACGGTTTGTCTCTTACTAACACTGAACGTGAGATTGTTATGTTAGCCTTTGTTGTAAGCTAACGTTAGCTGGCAGAGCACAGCTAATTCACAATGCAAATGTGTAACGTTATGTGTTGTGTACTTATTTAGACAACTGAGGGCTTATTGTAGTTTCAGCTGGACAAAAGAGGATGCTTAGCTATTGATTTTAGTATTGATCACTCTCCACTCAACATGCTTATTTACCTATACATTTTTGTCCTACCCCATGCAGAGCTGGCTCATGAAGCACTTTGCGGACACTGGCAGATTGACCCCTGAACAACACACCTATAACTACAGATTAAGCAGTGCACGGTCGGTTGTGGAAATGGCTTTTGGGAGATTGAAAGGACGGTGGAGGTGCCTCCTAAAAACCTGCCATTCAAATGTTTGTTATATTTAGTTCTGGTTGTGTATGCTGCACATGTTATGGCTGCTACTCTCCATTGTTTTTGCTGTTTTGTTGCTGCTTACCTGACTACTTTTACCTGTGTTTGCTGGACTACTTCATGTCACCAATATTGTTTCATCCTTCAGTTCAATAAATTCATATAAATGATTATGGCTGTCATGTTCTCATTTCTTTATAAACACAGTGACTGAAGACATCTATGAAAAGCATCTTCATAAATGAGTAACCTGTTGAGTTCTTGACTTGTTTTTACTAGCTTTACATGAACTTATTACACAGTTAAATTGTACATAATTAAGTGAAAACATACAGAAGCAGACATGTCTCTTTAGAAGGGAATTTATTTAAATACAAAAAACAAGCTAATGATAAAAGTGTGCACTGAATGTGCAAAACTTAAACTTCCCATGAAGAAACACACTGGTCTCAGTCTCCAGCTTCTGCAGCAGGGCATCATTCAGGTCCTTGCTGTGTAGCTTTGACCTGAGCTGCTGGATGGTGTTGGCGAGCTGCAGTGGAGTAGCGACGTTAGCTCGTAGTTAGCATCGTCTTGTTCAACAGCAGATAACTCTGTAGACCACATGAAAAACAGCGCTTTAAACAGTGACTCGTCCACTACACATTATACAATGTTTAGCCAACTGAAAGGGGGACTGGTAGGTGAGCCCATGGCTAAGTAACTTGCTAACGTTAGCTAATGTTAGCAAGGCTAACCTGTTGATCAGTTAACATTAACCTGAGCAGACATCACAAACAATAGCTGTGTCCCAATTTAGCGCCGCATCCTCCGAGGGACGCGGGCCTAAATTGGGACACAGCTGTTATCTGAAGAAACTGGTAACACTAAACAGTTATGTGCAAGGCGAAAATGTTTGAAAACAAACTTACCGGGGTCCGTTTGCAGCAGCGTTACCCTTTCGTTCCCCATCGCCTCCAGCATTCATTGCAATAACCCCGCCCCCTTCCCCGTGACGTATTGGTTCTTTCTTCTAGTCCAGCAAAGAACTGGTGCCACTCTGGAACCAGTTTTTCTGGCCCAGAGCCAGTTCTTTTGTCGGTCGAAACAGGAAAACCGGTTCCAAATTAAGCACTGGCCCAGAACCAGCACTGGAACTGCTTTGGTGGAAAAGGGGTATGAGAGTTGTTCCTGGTCTACCGATGGGGGTGCCCTCTCAGTGTGGACGGCCCCCAGAGGTGGCTTTTTCCTTGCCTCGGGTCTCGGTGCTCGGCCATGACTCTTTAGTGATAGCTAGTGTGTGTTGGTGTGAGCTTGTGTGTGTGTGTGTGTGTGTGTGTNTGGTTTTGATTTGATTATGGTAAGTAAAAATCATGTTGTCTTAAAATATCCGGTTTGAGGGGCATAATCCCCTAGCAGCAATGTCAGCTGCAAACAACTGGGTGGGAGACATTGTCCAATATGACACACATCTTAGACAGCCTCCTCCTCTCTGACACTGTCACCAGAGGGACCAGCTCCACCCCTACCTTGTTACTGGAATTGCGAATCAGTTTGTTGAGTCTGTTGGCGTCTGCTGAATTAAGTCACAACATCTCAACAGTCTCAACATAATTATTAATTATTATTATTAATTATTAATTATTTCCGATAGCAAATTTACAACATTAATGGTGTCCCCTTGGTGAGGCCCAATATTGTTGTTCCCTACATAATTGGTGCCTCCGTGTGACGCCTAATTTATGTTCCCAACAACACTGTAGATGGTTCTGTTCACACCATGTGACAAAATAAGCCACCACAGGTTTGTACACAGCCTAATCACCCTTACTGATACATCCAACTATCCCAGTCATCAGAAAACTCTGTGTGATAGTTAGAGCCTGTGGTGTAGAGGGTGAAGAGGAAGGAAGAAAGGACAGTACCTTGTGGGGCCCCAGTGTTGCTGACCACTCTGTCCAAAACACGGTGTTGCAAGCACACATGCTGTGATCTGCCGGTCAGGTAGTTTACAATCCAGGCCACAAGGGGGGCATCCACCTGCATTGCTGTCAGCTTCTCACCCTGTAGAGCTGTCTGGATGGTGTCGAACGCACTGGAAAAGTCAAAAAACATGACTCACAGTGCTTGTCCGCTTGTCCAGGTGAGTGTAGACACGGATTAGCAGGTAAATGATGGCACCCTCGACTCAGAGGGGCTTGACCATGGGCCAGAGCTGCTCCAGGATGAGTCTCTCCAGGGTCTTCATAATGTGCCGTGTGTCTGTGATCCTTGGAGCCACTGGGATGTGACGTCTTTGGCACAGGAGCAAGTCACAATGTTTTTGACAGCATGGGGACCCTTTGGAGACTCAGGCTCATGTTGAAGATGTGGTGAAGTACTCCACATAGCTGGGGGGCACAGGCTTTGAGCACCATGGGGCTGACACCATCAGGGTCTGCAGCCTTGCTCGAGTGGAGTCTGGTCAGCTGTCTTCTTACATGGTCAGCTGTGAAGCACACTGTGGAGATCACAAGTAGGGGAGGGGGAGGGATGTAGTCATCAGGGTAGAGAGGGCAGTTAGCCTGGGAGCCAGAGGAGGAGTGAGAGGGAACCTCACCACAGGAGGATGGGAGGCTGTAAGCAGGGGAGGGGGGAGTGAAGTTGTTGACAGTATTTTCAGGCACATTTTAGTTTTTGGAAAAAAAATAAAATAAATAAATCCTAAATTAAATGGTCAAGAGATAATTTGCTCCCCCCTGCAGTAACTCGAAGGAATAGAAGAGAATAGAAAGAAATAAAATATTATGTTAGGTCAAATAGGCTGTTTGTGTTATCAGTACGAGGCAGCACGAGATACTTCACAGAATTTTCCTCCAAACTATGTATAGACTACCAAAAGTATTCCCTCTTAATAACTGCCCTGCTTGTGAAAAAAAGTTATGGCTCAAAGGCAAAAGCACAAATAGCACAGCTGCATTTGAATGTTTATGACGTGGATCTATAGGAAGTGTGTGTATGGGGTGAATTTAAATGTGTGAGAGATCATTACACGTAGAATGATTCCTCTCACATTTAATCTCCACAATCTGGCTTAAATTCACCACCTCACAATCTGTTGCCAATTTCCCCTGTCTCTAAAATGTAGATACACATAGGCCAAAGTTTCCCTAAATGTATTCACATTCTTTGTCAAGTTTTTTTTTTTTTTTATAAATTCCAATTAATGCGTAGAAAACGTCATACACACATTTCAAGACCGTTTTTGTGTGTACGCAGTGGTTATAAATGACGGCCCAGACCTGTAGCAAGGTATTAAATTTTTTCCACATTTCTAACACGTTCACACATTGGCCATCAAGTGGGACTATCTCTCATTTTAGATCTTGTTTTGTGCAAACAATTAATTCTTTTGACATGGCCACATTAATTTCTAGCATGCAAATGTGACACCATGTTTGAAGGACCTTAGTGTGGGCCAGATAGGCAGCTCACCTAATGGGTTAGCATTGCATAAAAGGCTAGCCAAGGCAATTTTGTCAGCATACTTAAACAAAACCAAGTGCCAGTAAGCAGCAAGCATCCAGGAGATAGCTATGAAATCACAAACACAGCGCCAGAAAAGAAAAATGCATATATAGCAAAGGAGAGTGATTCTGGGGTTGGCTTTCAACTGCCCTTTCTCCAGCAATACTGTTCACAAACAGTGACCAACAATTCTTGTACAGTATGCCTTTAACTTCTTCCTGTTTATATCCACTCATAGTATGTAGAACACACCTATCCATTACCACAATATTAGCCTATCCCAGTTCCTGTAGTCCAGTCAAACGGCAGCCTCTGAGGCTAAAAAATGAAGCCAATGTGGAAGTGCTAAGAACTGCAGTTCCTTGAATGGCCACTTGAGGTTGGCTGCAGAAGTGGGTCAATGCCCATAGACCCATGTGTTAACCTTACAGGAAATAATAACATGCTTACAGCCTGGTACAAAATATTTTTGGTCTTTACAGGTAATTTACCCTTTCTGTAGTAAGGAGTAAATTTTTACATAATTTATCTGTTTAAATTTGAATAAGGCTTTAAGTTATTAGGGCAGAGCTGCTTGAGACTGTCTGTTGTGATATTACGTTCGAGCCAGTTTGCTCGACACAGTGTCGAGCTTTTGAAGCGCAACTGTTTCAATCCCTGCTTCGGCACGCCCACAAGCACGTGACTACCAAGAGCGAGGCCTTGTTACAGGCAGTCTTGAGGCTTTTTCAGGTCTTCCACTTAGATGAAGTTCTGACACACAGCCAGCAGATGTCACTCTTCTGACTGTATGAAATGCTTCAAAGCAGTGTGTCATTCTTGAAGCAGTTGTTTCAATGTGGTTCACTGCTTCATGAATCAATTTCACCATCACTAGCTGTGACGCTACAGTCTATAGGTCAGATCCACCACTTGCTTCAATCAATCAATCAATCAATTTTATTTATAAAGCCCAATATCACAAATCATAATTTGCCTCACAGGGCTTTACAGCATACATCCCTCTGTCCTTTGGACCCTCACAGCGGATAAGGAAAAACGCCCCCAAAAAAACCCTTCTCAACAGCTCCACCCTCTTGTCCAAATATGACCACTTCTGAAGGCAATTTGTGCTTCTCAAGGCTTCAAAAGTCCACAAATCAATCAGCATTGTCACAATTGCTGTTATTTATACAGTCTATGGGTCTTGTCCAACAGAAAGCGACAGTGCGACAAAAAGGAGCAGTCAATAGCAAGATGACATGGTGGTTAAACTGTAGGCTGTTGCCACTTTTTATTTGCACTATTGCATATACACATCACATCGCTGTCTATTATGTCTATATCAAGCAGTAGGCCTTGATAAAGAATTATGGAGAGAAGCAGTTCTCAATTCAAAGGCTTAAAAGAGCACCTGTTTTTACAGATGAAAAAAGTAACTGAGAAAAACATTATTTTTTCAGCTTTTCATAAATCATAAACACAGGAGAGAAAACAATGAAGATTTTTTTTTTATCACTTGCCCCTAGGGACTTCTGTACTCTATCTTTAAGTCAGCCAAAAGAAGCAAAGATGTACTGTAGTTGGAAAGAGAGATAGTTTACTGATATACTACAACCCTGTTTCCAATTAGCTCAGTATTTCAATGGAAAAAACATTGCCTGTGTAACTAGTACATTTGATGGCAATCTGTTCAAAAGGTGTTGCGACAACTGGTCCAAAGTGATGGACTAGTTAACAGATGACATTTCCATCCCATGAGCCACCAAAATACATTAATCATCATCATGATTTTTTTTAAAATAACAAAATATAATTTCAAAGATAATATTTAAAATGATCTTATTGTAAATTTCCAAAAACATAATTAATATCAACAAAACAAAACAAAACAAAAAAGAAAGAATTACATATTAAGGCCTTTGTGTTATGAATCCTTTATCAAAGCCATTGTATGTGAAGGGTTCAAGAACGGGGCTGCAGGTCTCTTCAGTAAGGCAGGCCATCCTATTGTTGTCACAGCTGGCCTCACTGCCTGGGTCAATGTACACTGCATCAGCAGAGTGGATGGATGGGTCCTCGTCAAAGTAGTTGTGGGGCCGCAGCAGGACCCCTCCCCCATTGCCCACGGTTACTGTGTTGGGAATGTCTTCAGTGTGGGGGATGTGGAGGAAGCCAGTGGTCACCCAGGCAACCAGGTCCTGGGGAAACAAAGAAATAAGTAGTAAAGAGCATTTTTTGGATTTTCCATTCAACGTGGAGGCACAAAAGAAAACAATGTCTTTTCTACCAATTCAAGGTAACATGCTGTGAGTAATTAATACACAAATGGTCATTTTGCAGATGAAGTGTTCTTTTAAAGTCCAGGTAAGGAAGAGTCAAAGAGTTGAAAAGATGTGAAAAGACTGGGAACTGTCTAAAACTGGATTACGGAGTTAGACAGGGAAACTTTTTGTTCACCACCTCTGTGCCCTGGATTTTCTGGGCAGGCCTAAAAGCCTGTTCGATGATGCATTGGGGCCATCCTTAACATAACTGCTCCCCTTCTATATAAATAATACGTTATTACCTTAGAGTGCAAAGCATCAGTGTGTGCATTTGCCCACTGTGACTGAGCGGCGAGTTCACTACATCCCACAAGTTCTCTGAGCTCTTTCAGTATAATAAATACATGAATACACATCTCTGTTAAATGCCACAATCATATAAACACAAGTCATTAATGTACCTTTCAGTCTTTCTGGCCAAGTCTGCTACCTGGCCCTCCAGCAGTTACGGCTTATTGCTGTGGCTGTGTGCTTTGTGCTAAACCTCAGACTGTATATAAAGATGTACGACGTGTCTCCACCAACCTCCACTATACAGAAATTAAGCTAAAATATTGCAGATACGACTGCTGCCATCTTGCTCTGGTCACGTCATTCGGAGCCATAGTCTGCGCAGCGGTATCAAGTTTCCTGCCCATACACCCATCCAACAGTGCCACTGAATCTGAGCCCACCGATTGGCTCACACAGCTGTCAGCAGTTTTGGGAATGTTACTTTAAAAAAGTAATTAGGTATAATTACTTGTTACTTTCCCCAAAAAGTAGTGAGTTAGTAACTGAGTTACTGCACTATAAAAGTAACTAATTACCTGGAAAAGTAACTATAGTGTTACCTTTT
The DNA here is from genome assembly GCF_006386435.1 of Epinephelus moara. Classification (NCBI taxonomy): domain Eukaryota; kingdom Metazoa; phylum Chordata; class Actinopteri; order Perciformes; family Serranidae; genus Epinephelus; species Epinephelus moara. The sequence continues at coordinate 4,850,563 of NC_065523.1, read as the reverse complement.
TATAAAATGCTCAAATATGTTAAATTGCTTGGACAACCCCCTTAATGGAAGAAAGAATAAAAGAATGAATGAAAGAAGTTGCATATAACGAGCCATTTTACTTTCACTGTAACAGTGCTGGTATGCTGAACAAGATCTGAATGATGAGTACATACTTCACACAGAATCTAAAAGTCGAATCTTAATCCTTAATCCTCTTTCTTCAAATCTTTATTGTATTCTTTCCATATTTTTGCCCACTTGTTAGCAAAATAGTTAAAGAACCTGCATTAATCGCGCGATTTTAATGTGAAAAGTCTCAGTGACTGACCGTCACCTGTGTGTATGCGGAGAAGGAGAAGGGCGGAGGGAGCGGAGCTGTGGAAACATCTTGCAGTCCGACATACTATCATGCGTTTAAATATCTTATTAGACGGATATATATGGGGTGCCGTTTGTAAAGTGGCTCACACTGAAAATAACATCAACATTTTGCCACATTTGGCTTCAAACAATGTTTAAAAAAGTGTTAGTCTAAACGGTGATATAGTGACGTGAAAAATGTTAGATATTCATATATATATATATATATATATATATATATATATATATATATATATATATCTTTCAGGCAGCAAGCCCCAGCGAGGTCTCTGCGTTGTGTTAGGTGAAGTATACCGGGGCGGCAGGGGAGACAGGGAAACAGGACTCAAACTGGTGGTTGAGGCGGAGCAAACTTCCCTCATTTATTGGCCTTACGAGACACAAAACAAACTGTCCTCAGTTTCCAAGGCACATATTAACACTTGAATTAAACTAAATATCAAATACAGAATAAAATAAACTTCAGCTGCCTCTGATACAGTTACTGATTAGCCAGCTACAACACAACTAGTTCCACACAGTTAGTGCATCAGTATAAACACATTTCAACATAAAAATTACAGGAATTGTCCCATCTTTAACATAACCACTCTTGGGACTGGCGTGTTCAATAAAATTATAACAGACAGTTATGTTAATGACTTAAATAAAGTGGTTTCATTAGTACAGTGTTTGGAAACCCTCCTTACCTTACGAGAGACAAAACAAACTGTGAACTACGGTGGCTGCGGAGGGTCAAAAAGACTCAAAACTACAGTGGGCCAAAAAGGACAGAAATATTAATACCGCCCTCTGCTGGTGAACATAAACTCACTCCCTTACATATATATATATGTAGCTAAACTCTGCTGGTTTTCTACCCGGAAGTATTTAGTATTTGTAAACAACAAGGTGATTCCCTCCGCAGGGACACTAACAACTCAAAGTATACGTCAAATAAAATTTCTCCAAACATGTTTTTTGTTATTTTAGGTATTTAATGTCACGCTAATGTATGTTCAAGTGTTCATTTCCCCCGATAAGTTGGTTTTAATTCATTATTTGATTTTATAAACACAGTCTGACCATCTCAAACTTTTATTTTGGTACTTCCGGTGACCGGCAGTGTGAATTTGCATATTAGCTAAATATTTAGTTTCACCCAGAACATTTAGATGTAACATTTAACATTTAACATTTAGATTTAGCATTTAGATTTAACATTTAGATTTAATTTTAGATTTAACATTTAGATTTAGATTTAGATTAATTTAGATTTAGATTTAGCATTTAGATTTAACATTTAGATTTAGATTTAGATTTAGATTTGGATTTAATATTTAGATTTAACATTTAACATTTAGGTGCCACATTTAATATTTAGATTTAACTATTTAATATATTTCTAAGTTAACAAATATTGCTGTAAATGTGGTAAAAGGTGACGTTAAAAAATTCACAACACTTTTTTAAACATTGTTTGAAGCTAAATGTGGCAAAATGTTGACGTTATTTTCAGTGTGAGCCACTTTACAAACGGCACCCCATAGATACAGAGAAAGGCGACGTTTAGAGAGCAAGCCCAGATAAGCAACTCCACTTTAGAAACAAGACCAAAAAAACCCAACCCGCAACTACCAATATTTGTACAAAAAAACAAGCCCAAAGTCGCGGCTAATAAACAAACCTGACAACCCTGCTTGTGTGCTCATGAATGCCCGCCCTACTCTGTCTCTGATTGGTTTATGATGAAATTTTACTCTCCCTAAGCCAATCATCATCACTTATGTGGTTGTCTCTCCCTCCCTTCCCCCTCACCTGCCCTCACCAAAGAAAAAAAACTTTAGAGCTCCGCTGAGAAGGAGCTTGCTTGGGTGAAAGCCACTTCAGTGAACTCAAGTAAAGCCAAGTAATGGCGCATTTTATTGTGAGTAACGGTAACGGCGTTATAACGGGGGAGACAGTAACTTTTTTGATTACTCGTTACTGAAAAAAGTAGCGCCGTTAGTAATGCCGTTTATTTATTATGCCGTTATTCACATCACTGGCTGTCAGTCATGTTGTAAAATCCCTGTTTTATAGCATTAAATAACTAATTAAAACCACAAACACTTGAATATACAGCAGTGTGATCAAAATTACCTTAAATGACAGAAACCATCTTTGAGAAAAAAATTATTTGATGTGTATTTTGAGATTTTAGTTTGGCTCATCTGCTAACATGAAAAGGGAGCGCTTTATGACCTCTACTGCAGTCAGCCAAAAGGGGGCGATCGAGATGTTTCGGCTTAATTTTTAGGAGCTGTCATCTTGGCCATCTTAATATACAATCTATGGTGCTAATGTTAGCTGCTGTTAGCGGCTGAACAAGAGGCTGTAGCCACTCAGCAGCTCTTGGTCCCCAACACATTCTCACTCCGACCTCGTCACATATCAGTGTTTGATCATGGACTTTCCACATCAAGATACAACATGCAAGGTACCCTGGGTGCATCAGTTGTTGATGTTCTGGGAAGCCGTGTCAAATTACATACAAAGTCTGTTTTGAAAATACACTTCTGTTTTCACAGGTAATGTACTATTTGCATACAGTATCTTTCAAAATAAAAACACTATGTAGATACAACAGCACAAATTGATGTTATTTTTCCTTCAACAACAAATGCACATGGTTACATTTTGACAACACAAAAATGTGGCTGGGTTTAGGCAACAAAAGCACGTGGTTGGGTTTAGAAAAACAAAACAGGATTTGGCTTTCATACAGGAAATGAACACTGGCCTCCTAGGTGAAAGTCAGTGTTGTTGGACCCATCCACCACTCCTCCTGCCCATCTTACCCGGCTTCCGCTGACTTAACTTTTGTTGCTGTCCCACCGTGTCTCCCCCTGACGCCGTCGGGCGCCGTTAAACAAAAATGGCAATTGGCGACATATCATGCCGATGTGAAAAAAAGGCTTTTTTGTTGGTGACTGATGCTGGAAGTCACTGACTAAGCACCGGATTTCAGCAACTTTGGAGCGAGACCGGGGTTGTAGTCCTTTGTTGGGGTGTATGTGCTGTGCAACCACAGATTATGTGCTACTGGTTTAGCTGCTAATGAAAGTCTGTCACCTTAGAGTGGCGGTGTTCTTTGGCTCAGAGAGTGTGTGCTGTGCTACTATAACTACAGACTGTGTGCTACTGGCTTAGCTGCTAACAAGAGTCTGTCATTTCGCAGACACTCAATCTCAAGGAGGTATTGTGTGCTTTGGGCTGCTGATTTAGCTGATAACATGAGTCTCTCGCTGTGCAGCGGCACGTTCTTTGGTTTGGGGTTTGTGTAGCCTATGTTGCTGTACTACTTTTAGCTCCAAATGAGTGTCCGTAGTTTCGCAGCGGCTCGAGCTTCATTTCAGCTCTTTCAGCAGAAATGTCTCCAGCATGTCAGAGAATACTGCTCATTTTTGTTACGGTTTTGAAACATAATTTTATATACTTGCTTATTTTGTAATTATTCGAATTTGGCTGGGTGGTTAATAACATATTTTTGTGTAGTGTGACAAACTCATTGCACATTTTTATTTTTTTGACCTGCTGCTACTAGGAGTTGGATTTTTAACTGCTGCTCTGGCAAGGAGTAACTTCAATGGCACTTTCCAATGGATATTTTGGCATTATTAATCTCCATAATTTGTGGAATATGTACAGAATTAAACCACATAAAAAAAGTTTGCAATATTTTGTTTTTTTTGTTTTTCTTTTTTGATTTAATTTTTATCCTCTGACAAAGTTTTCTAAATGAAACACACACCCACCTGGTTTTCAATGCTTTCGTTGTCTTCAATGTACTTGCTAAAGTCAACAGCTGGACTCCACATGTCATGCTGATTGTACAGACTGCCGACACACTGCTCCAAGTCCTTCTGCCTAGTGATGGCGACCTTATACCTGAGGAAGTAAAGTTAGGTGAGATTCCAGGGAGAGGAAATAACAACATGTTGATAAGGAGACACTTTTTAGACCAGTGGTTGTCAAACTTTTTGCGTCCAAGGCACACCAAGGGGCCAGCCAAAATCTCAAGGCACACTCGTATTTATATCTGTGCACAATGGCTTCTAAAACGAGTGTTATCACTCTTGTCACGACATATGACAATAAAATCAAGAAAAACTAAGACAGGTGGCTTTCATGATACTGTCTACTCACAGATTTTTTCTCTTTTCTTTTGGTGGTAGGTTGTCTTCGCTTGTGATTTGCTGTACAATAAAGTGATCCATTGTCCCACTCATGGCTTTCTCCTATTAAATGTTATCTTCCCTCACACTGGCTGCCAATCAGGGCTTTGATGTGTCACACACTGATAATTCCCATGCATAACTGACAACAAATAGGTTTTCTGTGAGGGTTTTTTAAATTAAAATTACATTTTTTAGCCAGATTTTGCCTCTTTATTGGGAAATGGGTGCACACAACATACTGATACAGACGATTAAAAATTTATTCAACTTTAACTTTTTGTATAGGCCCAGTTGAATATTGCAGTAATAATGAGTGGTTATCACAAAATTCCATGGCATATCTGGATTGGCATCACGGCACACCAGTGTGCTGCAGCACACCATTTGACGACCACTGATTTAGACACAGAAGCCATAGTACAGAGTGGAGTGCTTAAAGTGATGAATGACTTCCACTTCAGAGATATTCTTAAGCTTCTAAATCCTCAGGTCTTTGTTCCCCTAACAGGGAGCCTGGCTTCTCACCTGGCCCAGGACATGGCCCTCTCCTCTGGCTGGCTCTCTGGGAGGTGGTCCCCAGTGAAGCTGAACACCTGCAGCCTGTAGGAGCGCTGGTGACCCCAGCGGTTTGTCTTGCTGCTGGCTATATGGAGATAGCGAGGTGTCTTGGTGTCATGATGCAGAGCTGCTTGCTGCGGAGAGACGCATGGTAGATAATGTGGCTGGAGGTGACAAGTGACTTTTTTTCAGATTTTTTTTCCAACATTTTCTCCCAGATTTGAGTGCACCACAGTCCTTGTCACTTGTAACCCTACTGTTGGAAAGTGCAGACAAACATGTCCTGCCTCTGTGACATGGTGTCTCCATTTGGTTCTTTTTACCTGCGAGTGATGAAATTTAACTGGAAGGTATAACTTTTGGACAGTTCACTTCTATCTTCCCTCCCACTGTGTAGGTAGCTTGCATCTAGGCTTCACATCTCCAATTTGTTCAGTGATTCATCATTTGGTTGACCAAACAGAGATTTGTACGAAGGACAAAGAATTGGGATATCATCTCCCTGTAGGCAGCTAGCTACTTAGATACATCAAGCTGCTAGTTGCCAAAGCTCTATCTTCAATAAAAGCTTAAATATTTTTTACCATACACCTGTCTTTGTGGTGAATATTCTCTTTCCTCTGTCACCAGACCAAAATGTATTACATTATCATACATTAAGACATGTTGCTTTTATTTTTAAGAATTTATATAATATAATAATATAATATATATTTATANATATATATATATGTATGTATATATATATATATATAGAAGTTAGACTTAAGCTGGTTGACTATACTTCTTTGAGCTAACTGTCACTGTTTCAATGTTAAATACCAAAGTAACACTGCACCTGCTCTGTTTGAAGCTGTTTCTCCACCACCTTAGGGATCATGGCATGGCGTTCAGGCATCCAGGGCAGCGAAACATTCACAAACTCCATGTCTTTGGTCTGGAATACATTCTTCACTCCTGGAAAAGTGACATATTCAGTTGACTCCCTGTTATTTTTACTTTACTGTCTGCAATTATGTTTAGTTATAACTTTTGTTTAATCATAGTTTTAAAAAATATGATTCTGACATGTTCAAAGACCTAAAGATACCAACTAAACTCACCTAAAACATCAACATCCACCTTGAAGCTGATGAAATGGGTGTGGACATTTCCAGTGACATTTTCTGCCACTTGGTGACCAAATGGAAAACTGTTATTCAATGTGAAGGAAGAGGCGATGTAGCCAGTGGCGTGCACTTTGGCCTCCACTGACCCACTCTGGTAGAAAATGAAATCCCACATGTAGTCATAATTTCCTATTGCCGTGATCGTCCTAAACACTAAAGCGCTGTTTGCTAGTCCTCCGTAACTGTTGAAGACAATCTCTGAGAAGTGCCTCCGTAGAGGTTGACCCATGTCATGCTCAAAGACACAAATTGAGTTTTTGAGTTGGCGTGGAACACCAGTGTCCAGGAAATGGAAAGTGTCTATGTAGGTGGCTGAATAAGGGCAGTCGACCCCCCTGACCAACTCATAAGCACACCGACCAATGCCCATGCTGCCATCAAGGAACTTGGTGAGCATGAGATTTGGGGTGACGGATCCGTAGACTGACATGGCCTCTTGAACACTTAGCTCATAGATAATCCTTCCCCCTCTAAAACGAACATCAAAAACTCTCATGCCTGTAAGTGGGTTCAGACCAAAGGCAAAGCTCCAGTCAAGGTATACGATGTGATTGTTTTTCACACTGAATCTCTTGCCGTGGACATAAAACTGCTGGGGTCCAACACCTGTGGGTTTCTTTTTGGGTTTGAGTGAGGCGTAATTCGGCACAGGTTTGTAGATGACTTTACTCACAGTTCCTGCCTCGTATTGATGCTTCAGTTCCATTATGCTGTCAAAGTACTGACCATTATAAAGCACTTTAATTACGTGCCAGGACAAAAAATTTGTGCTTTGGTGGTTGATGAGTATTTCAAAGCCCACATGATGGATAAAAAAGCCTTCCTCATTTCGACAGAATGAAAGCCAGGTCTCTCTGTCCCCTGACTTGACTCCTTCAGGCATGCTGTACTGGAAAGTGGATCCATCTATACCAAAACTTTCATCCAGCAGCTTACTTAATGGTTTAAGTACAATTCGCAGAAACATTGTTATACCAATGTGTTCGCCAAAATGTAGTGGACGTGCAGTCAAAGGGATCTCTTTTTTATATCTCTCAAAGGTGACATCATGGTGGTAGGATGGGTTGGGAAGAGGGCCCACCACATATTCCTTGATGTTGTTCATAGTGCCATGAAAAACCACTGCTGTCGCCTCTCTTGCTGGTTTTGGCCCATTGGCATCCAGATAATGCAAAACATCGCGCTTTTTTGGCAGGGAGAGATCAATCATATACAGATAATCAACTGAAGGAGGTAAAGCTGGTTCAATTGAGATGTTCATCCCTGGGATCTTGGACATGTAGTCACGCACCTGTAGATACTCTTCCACTGAGAGGTCAGCAAAGACGTTGCTGCGCTCATCATGAATTGCAGGTTGGACTGGGTTCACCTGTTGAGCAGGGCACTTTTGAGTGCGTTGGGTGTTGAGCCATATCAGGACACAGTTACCTATCAATGAGGCAACAACGACAACAACCAGAAGGCATTTGAGGACATTGCAAATAGTTTGAGAGACCATTTCTCTGCAGCCGTTAAACAGTTATAGTTCAGGAGAGGAAATAGTAGCTATTTATGAAGGTTCTATGAAGGGGCGAGGCCACTGACTTCAAAGACTGCTTTTACAACCTGAGAGGTGTTTCTTTTGATAAGAGCAATGGCAATAGAGTATCCATGTAAGCTGCTCTGATGAATATTGGGTAAATTGAAAAGAGACAATGATCCATACAAATGGTTGCAAGAACCTTGGATTCAGGCAAGTAATTGTGTATGACAAGTTGTTGTTTAGCCAGGATTCGGCAAAGTTTTTGACATTTTATATGTAGTGCCATTTTTAATTTTTTTTGTTAATTAATGTGTCATATCAATATAATGTCAATCCCTTGCTCCTCAAAATGCTCCATAAAAACTGCTATGTCCTCACCTTTTGTGGTTTAATGCATTGGTTTTAAGTAGCAGAGCTCCTATCTTACAGTTATTACATTCACATCATTTACAGCCACGCTCATCAAGTGCAGTGCTGAAGTTGCAAACTTTCCATTTGTGTTTGTGTGTGTGTGTGTGTGTGTGTGTGTGTATGTGTGTGTGTGTGTGTCCATCCCTTTGTATCAATCAGTGTCCCCTCTCTTAATTCAGAGGTTTTTGCAGTTCCAAGAATGCAGCACGGAATTCTTCAAGAGTTCTTTTATTTTCTAGCCAGCAGTTTGTGTAGTTTGAGTCAAGGGTGGATAATTGATCAGTCCATCCGATCAGAGCTGATTAATGGATGAGAGAAGCAGCTGTTTGTTGGAACAAACAAGCAAACTTTTAGACCTAGCACACTGGCTCCAAAGTGCGTCTCTCTTCCACACCCATGGAACCACCCACCATCCAATCAGTTAAGCATAGTTCTACATGTATTTTGTATCTACTGTGTGTTAAGACCTTATTTTTTATTTTGAAAGCAGAGATAGTCATGTGTGTCAGAGGCTGGAAAAAAACGTCAATCAATCAATTTTATTTATAAAGCCCAATATCACAAATCACAATTTGCCTCACAGGGCTTTACAGCATACGACATCCCTCTGTCCTTAGGACCCTCGCAGCGGATAAGGAAAAACTCCCCCCCAAAAAAACCTTTAACGGGTAAAAAAAAAAATGGTAGAAACCTCAGGAAGAGCAACTGAGGAGGGATCCCTCTTCCAGGACGGACAGACGTGCAATAGATGTCGTACAGAACAGATCAACATAATAAATTAACAGTAATCCGTATGACACCATGAGACAGAGAGAGAGACAGAGAGAGAGATGCAGGACAGACGGTAATGACAGTAGCTTACAACAACATTAATGAAAGTAATAATATTAGAATTCTGGCTATTGTGGTACAATATGTAATATCTGATAGTATACAAATGTGACAATAATCATATGTGTTTAATAACAGTAGAAGTATGACTAATGATCACAGCAGCAGCAGGAGGCATCTGGCAGGACCACGGCAGCAGTACAACCACACAGGTCACCAGACACCGCTGCGATATAAGTTAACCTGCGAGACAGTGGAGCACAAAGGCTCAGAAGAAGAAGCCCAGTTAGTGACCAGTTAGTTGTCCTCTAACAAATGATTAGAGAAAAGGAAAATCAAACATTGACTGAAGAACTGCAAGGTATTATATCATTAGATCAAATCAGGAGTGATTTTTTTTTTTTATTCATTTCATCATACAAACTTGAGGGCTAGTCAAATGTTGGCAAAATTGTGTGCATCACCTACTATATAGGCAGGCACAAAATTTGTTGATCCCCTTACCTTTCCTCTAGTGCCGCCATGAGGTCAAAATTTAAAAACGGTTAATACTGTCATTTTTGACCAAATACCTTCAAAGCTCATGATGTTCCCATGGGCCTCGGCTGTAGCCTATTGTGTTTAGTGATAATTAGAAAAACTATCATGCAAACATGCAAAACAAAGTTAGTGATAAACTGACTGATGCTGATGCATACTGATGGTTATGTTAGAGCATTTAAATGCACTTAAGTACCCATGTTACTCAGAGAAATCTAGCTTCACGGGTAATCAGACAATGTAAGCTAGCCTTATTTTGGAAGCATGGCTTTATTGTCTTAACTGTATTAGTGATAAAAGACACTTCTTGACCTTTGTGTGTGTGTGTGTGTGTGTGTGTGTGTGTGTGTGTGTTAGAGCATAGATTGTATACAATAATGGACATAGCCACTGTGCCTTGCATTACACATTTTGGCCGTTTGGTTTTTTGGAAGTGACCATATTTGGATGAGAGGGCTGAGCTAACCTGAATGCTTACTGCCAGCTTGGTTAGAATGGTGCATGTAAAGCTATGGTTAACTGTGATAATACAAAAGGTAATGCTATTTTTTGCTGGTAAAAACGGGCTAAAACCTTGAAAACAAAATGTGCTTACCAGAAAAATTGAATATCAGACTCATGAGATGGTCTTTTAGTACAAGCAAATGCAAAACAAGACTTTTTTAAGTGACAACAAAATGTTCAGTTTAACTTTCATGAACTGAAAACACTGAAACAGCAACAGCTACAGCCACAATTATACTCTGTAAATTTGGGGTTGCACTATGGTTAAGCTAACCAACGCTGTCACCATGATAGCTACTTGTCAATGGATGTGTAACCCAGGTGAAAACCAGGTTAACTAAGTAATGTCAGTTGGGGGCCAGCAGGGGGAACTACTAAACAGGCCACATAACTCCTTGAGATCAGGTGGAGAGATCCACTTTCTCTCAGGAGGAAATCCAGGAAGAGGAAGTATTTAAGTGTGGGAGTGGCCTATTTGAATCCATTTTGTTTGAGGCCATGCGGCAAGGTGAGTGTGCTTGCTGATCCTGTAAGTT
>NC_065523.1:4833229-4836290 GCF_006386435.1 Epinephelus moara | reverse complement strand
AGTAAATAGCTTGCCAAAGCAACTTAAGAGTGTAATACCCCGATAGTTGTTACAGTCCTCGGTATTCCCCATCTTCTTATAGATTGGGACAATGAGACCGATAACCCAATTTCTAGGGATTACCCCTGAACTCAAAATCATATTAAACAATTTAACATAAACGGGCAAAAAAATGCTGGCTGTACTCTTAATGTACTCATTTAAGACGTTATCTATACCAGCAGCCTTACCGGCTTTAAGGCTTGCTATACCTTTTACAACTTCCTCCTCTGTAAAATCAGCATTTAATTCCTCAGTAGCAAAAATATCATCACTACTGTCCTCCTCTGGTAACTGATCCTTGTGAGGTTCACTATCTGCCAGGCTTTTAAAATGCTCATAAAAGTCTTTTAAGTGAACAGTGCATTCTTTACCTGTATCATTATCAGACAGTATATTCCAGTATTGCTTTGGGTCTTCTACCTTCATTTCTCTAAGTTCCTTATTAAATTTGTTTCTATATGCTCTTTGTGCCTTAGTCAATTCCTTTTTGTAGTCTTTACTTTTAACCCTTAGGTCTTCTTCATTTTCCACATTTTTACATTTGTTATACATCCTCTTAGCTTTAAAATATGCCTGTCTCTTACAATAACAGTCAGGATTAAACCATTTTTTCATAATCTCAGACCTTTTCTTTTTCTTTTTCCACCTCTTTCTAGGGAAAGTAACTCTCGCACTATCAGTCATAATTCTACATATTTCATCCGTTATTTCATCCACAGACATGGCATCCCAGTTATATAACAAGTTATCCAGATTACTTAGTTGAATATTAGCTATATACTCCTCTTTTGTCTCTTTGTGCCATTTACCTATTTCTGGCCCATCTTGTATAACACAGCTCTTTATGTCATTTTGACTTACTGGTTCTACCTTCTGGTCTTTGTGGTTCCCACCCAACACCAGTTCAACCACACAGTGTTTATCTGACAGGAGACAGTCAAAGTCATGCACATAAAACTGTTTTATTCTGCTAAATATTGGGAGGTAACCAATCATATAGTCAATCACAGTGTGATCAGTTGAGGTGGCTTTCCCTACATATTTTCTTCCCCACATCTACCATTTATAATACAAAGAGCAAGGTTTTTACGCATATCTAGAAGGACAGTACCATATCCACCATAGTCTTTACAAGTGTCCACTGACTTTCTCCTCAATGGTATATCAGCCAGTTCAAGCATTTTAGCAGTGCATACAATTTCTTCATTATACTCTTCCTCATCGATTTCATCCATAATCCAATCTTCCCTTTCATTAGTGTGTGCATTCATGTCCCCACAAACAAGAATGTAGTTGGTATCCACAGAAAGTTCAATAATAACTTGTGTCAGATCATCAAAGATACCAGTATTGGAATATCTGCTCATGTACGGTGGGACATAAGCTGCCAGAATAACCAAGTCTTTCTCATAGTTCAACATGTTTCTGTTAATTTGTACACACACACAAGCATCACTATGAACTGCTCTCTGCACACACTTATATCCAATAGCATTCTTCACTGCAATCATGACTCCCCCTGATCTCCAGTTTGTTAAATTATGTCGATTCTTGAAGAACACTTGAAAGCCCATGTGATTAAATTTTTCAGTCAAATCCGGTATATCCATATCATCTGTTTTTGTCTCACAGAAACATAAGACTTCATATTTCTTACACATTTCAATGAAGTCAGGGACTTCTATTTTACTTCTTAAGCCACATACATTAAGGGTAATAATACGCAGGTCATCACAGTGGCTTTTTTGTACTCCAGATTTGTCCTATAAGTCAATTCCAAAGTCTTTGTATTCCACATTGTCATACCCTATCAGAAAGAGGTCATCCGGGTTGTTAATTGTGATGTATTTACCATCTTTCTTACTGATAACTTTGCCGTCTCTGACGAATGTGTGATCACACCATATCTGAACAGCTTGTATTTCATATTTGTGAGGTCTTCACAGATGAAAACTTTCTTGTACGTGTCATTTTCCTTCAACTTTATCTTCTTCTCCATCAGATCAGCTTTCTTTCTTCTACTCACAAATCTGACAATCACAGGGCGCATCTTACCCTGCTTCTTTACACCACCCAGCCGGTGCGCTGTAGAGATATCCTCCTCCTTCACGTCAGAGCCAGCAGCTGCAGTGAGGCTGCACACTTTCTCTGTCAGCTGATCCTCGCTGTCCTCACCACTCTGCTCCTCCATTCCATTGATTCTGATTCTGTATTGTTCCAGCTCGTCTTCTTTGTATTTACATTCCAGGATGTTGTTATTGAACTTCGTCTTATCCACAGATAGATCCAATTGCTTCTGCACAGCCTTAACAATAGCAGGCACTGCTGCCTTAATGGTAATCAGCACTATTTTGGTCAAGTCCTCAGTACCGAAATTGGCCAAAATTGACCCAGTTTCAGCCTCAACCGCTGCCATTATGTCCGCGTGCATGCTGTCTTCTTCACCCTCACCTCTCATGCTCTTTATGGTAACTTCATCCTCCTCGCTCGTCTCATAGCGGTTAGATAAAAAAAACTCCGGTAGAAGCTTTACCCGGTTTCTTGCGCTGCGAGGGAGCTGCTAGAGCTTCGGCATAATTCTTTTCCGTGTTGGATCGAGCACGGTCATCTTTCTTGGTTTGTAGTCTGGTTACTTTGCTTATCGCTCCCGGTCCTGACATCCTCCAGGTGTCAGACCACCTAGGTGGAAGGAAGTTCAGGAGGTGGTCAGGCGTGCAAAGGCTTCTGCGGCCCCAGGGCCTAATGGAGTCCCCTACCGGGTTTATAAAAGATACCCTTAAATTTTTGGGGAATCAGCTAAGAATAGTTTGGGAGAAACAAATTATACCAACAGCATGGCGTAGGGCAGGGGGTGTCCTCATTCCTAAGGAGAAGGAGTCTGTGGACCTTAGCCAGTTCTGGATGATTTCTCTCTTGAATGTAGAGGGAAAGATTTTCTTTAGTGTAGTTGCGCAGAGATTAGCTAGCTACTTAGAAAGGAATAGCTTAATAGATACCATGGTGCAGAAGGCAGGAATAC
>NC_065523.1:4826449-4831332 GCF_006386435.1 Epinephelus moara | reverse complement strand
AGTGGCCTATTTGAATCCATTTTGTTTGAGGCCATGCGGCAAGGTGAGTGTGCTTGCTGATCCTGTAAGTTCATTTAGCTCCTTTAACTTTAGCTTATATTGTAGATATGCTATGTAGCGTGTGAAATAGAGTATGGTGAATGTGCTAGGAAAGGTAGTATCAGCCCTGTTTCTACCTGGAGCTCGCATGTACGGAGCCTGGGTTTGGTTGAAGATGGCAGTGCTGTTTGGGCTGAGAAAGCCATGTGTAAGTAAGGAGGAAGTCCAGGAAGAGGAAGGTTATTTAAGTGTGGGAGTGGCCTATTTGAATCCATTTTGTTTGAGGCCATGCGGCAAGGTGAGTGTGCTTGCTGATCCTGTAAGTTCATTTAGCTCCTTTAACTTTAGCTTATATTGTAGTTATGCTATGTAGCGTGTGAAATAGAGTATGGTGAATGTGCTAGGAAAGGTAGTATCAGCCCTGTTTCTACCTGGAGCTCGCATGTACGGAGCCTGGGTTTGGTTGAAGATGGCAGTGCTGTTTGGGCTGAGAAAGCCATGCGTAAGTAAGGTAAAGGAGGTTTATTGGGTTGGTGCGGGGAGGGGAGCAGTGACACCTGGCATTAGGGGAGTGTCTTTGGGACGCCAGAGATCACTGTCTAGCCTCCTGGAGGTGTCGTGGGACCAACTAGATGGAACACTGGTGAAAGGAGGTTCCCACCCGATGACCCCAAACACATGCTAGTTATCACTGCTCACTGGTTTGTATAGTTAAGCCTTGTCATATTAGCTTACCATAGGGCTTAGGTTATTCACTGAGTGTTGATCCTTTCTCTAGAGCACAAACTTCTTGTGTTTATTTGAAGTTAAAAGTGTAATAGATTGTGATTATGAATCTTTTTATTTACACAAAAGAAATGCACAAAGTGACATGTAAATGTAGATCAATATATATGGGTTGAATGTGTAAAATCTGAGGTGTATTGGAAGGCAGCTTATCGACCACGTATCATACGAACAGTCAGCCAATCAGATGCCGAGTTCAGTCTATTGTGGGAAGTGACCTTGCGCGCAGTAGTTTTCTCTTTCCTTTCTGCCTCGGACGTCGCTGCGAGAAGCCACGAGCAGAAGCTCCCAGATATTGAAGATATTTCTCCTCATTAAACTAACTTAGTCAGAGGTATACAGCCTTGTGCCGTGTTTAATCCGACTCAGGAGGAGTCTGACGCTGATTTGAGGCTGCATAAAACGTTAATCACGTCGGTAAGATGAAAGCTTCCTTCACTGTTTAGCGGCTTGCTAATCGCACACTGCTAGCTCTGTGCTACATGTTGCTAACGGCTAGTGCTAATGTTTACGCAGACATACTCCCTCTAATCTGCAGAGAGCCTGAACCTTGACGGCGCTCGGTAGTGGAGCGCACGAGAAATCGGTGAGATATCTTTTGGCTGTTGAAATGTTAGTTGCTGCTGCTGTTCACTAATGCTGTGGAAAAAATGTTATATTTAATCTCCATTACTTGGTTAAGCATTGAGTGTTTATTTGAGTCATGAAAGCACCTTGGTATGTGTATTAGCACACTAAAATGCACATTTCTTATTTGTTTCAACCACATAGCTATTTTGTGCAGATGTGTGAGATGTTTTAAGAGAGAAAGTCAATGTAAAATGGTATATTTTACTCATACCAAACAAACAGAAATTTATTCATGTGTAGAGTGTTAATCATTTTACTCTATATGGTTCTACATTAGGAAATAATTTGTCAAGCAGTATTTTTGTACTGATGAAGGTGCATTATAAGATTTAGGTTACTGTTATTGTTAGATGTATTTGCCAGATTTATGGTGTTTACACAACTAATGAAACTGGTTCTGAGAAATACAGAAAATACTTACCATGTTTTCTAAAAGTGGTGAAATGTATTGGTTTAATGTTTAATCTTTGAGATGTTATTCTCTATTGCCACTGATTAAGCTAAAGCAGTTTAATACTAATCTCATGTTTATTTGTACTGTCAAATTGTGATGAGCACATATTCTGTTAGGATAAAACAATTCTACTGTAATTTCATTTGAGAATTTTGAAGTTGAATTACTAGAGTAATTTTCATACAAGTTTGCATTCAGCAGCACTTAAATGATATTATAATCTGGTATTATGTTGTACAACAAAAGAGAGAAACATAAGAGAAATACTGAAAAGATGTCAGTCATAGAATAAATCAGAACAGACCATAAGCCTGTGTTTTTAAATGCAGGTCAGGTCTTTAAGTTGAGTGAGAAGATCCATGAAGACGGTCCAGAAGATTCCAGCAGATGGCAAGCCACCCAGCTTGATCCCAGGACCAGTGTCTACATTTCCGCTGAAATAGCAGATGAACTATCTGCTTTGTGGTAGGATCGTGCCAGTTGCCTGGATTGGTACCTACTCAAACTCATATTAGAAAGAGTGCACTCCAACGATACTTTAGATCCCGTGGATTCCTTACGTTTTTGAACTCACAGATCAAAGTCCAATTGATCTGAACTGACTTGGACATTGACCAAATACTGACTTTAAAGCGCTTCCAAAGTGGAAAACTCCCACAAAGACACTTTATTTTCTTTAAAGGGGCCCAGTTTGTTATTTTTCTTATAAATGTATTGTGTTTTATATGGTATAGTTGTCTAAATGGCACAGTAAAGTTGCAGTTTACTGCTATATCTTGTGTTGTGGTAATTATTACACTCTAACCTTGCTCCTTATGAACCTAGAGATACCTGTATATTCCAGGATTGGGTTACATGGTTACAGATGGCAATCACCTGTCAATCAAATATGCATAAATTTAAGTCTTAATAACATTTAAACAGGTGAATAATATAAGAATTCACTCCTGTACAGCTGCCATGAACAGAAAAATGCGCTATAAAGACCAAAGCTGTTTTTTTGTTTCAGGCTGTATATACACATTTATTTCTGCTGTAAAGTTTGACAGTTTAATATGGGGGTCTATGGGGATTGACTGGCTGTTGGAGCCAGCCTCATGTGCAGTTTTTGGCCATACTGCATTGGCTTCATTTTTCAGCCACGGAGGTTGGCCGCTTGTGCCAAGGCAGAAAAAAGCAGACACAGTGAGAGGACAAAAACACAGACAAAGCATTTCCTCACAGTGGGAATGTGTCTGAATTTTGAATGGTATCATTTTACATATGAGAAAATTGAGTGAAATGATCTGTCCGTTTGTCCCGACGCTCTCTTGGCAATTTCCCTCTCTCAAGTCTTTGTCATGCACATACATACCTATGAAAAGCCGATCAGATACCTGACCGTTATAGATGATGATATAGAGAAATCAACATTATCTAAGGTGGAAATTACCTGGGGAAATCAGGTTACTCTAACCCCTTACCACAGGAACCAGGTTTTTCATTTACATGATATCTAAGAAATTTAAGTCCAACCCAGTTATATAAGTGCATGTAAACACTGACCTGCTAGCTGGCTGTAGAGTTTTATTACAGTTTAATGTTTAATGAATTTACAACTGGGGTCAGACCAGGGCTGAAAGGCAGCAGGTGCTGTGACCCGATGATGTGGGTAAAAATTATCTGATGAAGGTTAGATAAGCTGATTGATCATAAATGTTGCCAATAGCATTGTTGCTCTTTTGTTCCAGATAAGAATCCTAACAAACTGCTTGCACAGCATAAAAAATGTCAAATGATTAGATAAATTCATTGACCCACAGCAATAAACCCATAATGTGTGTAAGAGTATAAGTATGTTATCAATACATGTGAGTCAACAACTTCACAAGGTGCTGAGATTTCCAGGTTTCCTCAGAATACCTGCTGGATTTAAGTGGTATACAGTAAGTTATCAAAAGCCCCTTTTCCACTGCAGACACTTTAATCATTTACCCAGGATTTTGAAAAACTGCGTGTCCACCGAAATTACCCAGGGAAAAATCTTTCCCTCAACCCCAAACTTTCCCTGAAAAAAGTATGTAGTAGTGGGATAAGACTTTTCAGATTCCCCGGAGTTCTTGCGGGGTGGGGCTGTTTGCTGAAGGACGCTGATTGGTGGAACACACACTTGCAGCGTTCCGCACTTCCGTGCCAGTGTGGCTGCAACCTTTATTTCATTTCTACAAGCTTCACTTCATTTGTGTTTTGATTAAGGATAGGTACCGAAACCCAGTACTAAATTATCCCTGGAGCTAAATTATCAAAGACCATAGCGAGGGCTGAGAACCAAGAGGGCGTAAGTGACATTTCACCAACTTTACAGGACAGCCAAAACAAAAAATGACCATAGATTACTCTTACTTTCTGTACTGATTTCACCTATTTAAAGCACATTTATTGACACAGATGGATGACACAATACTTAACACTATGGGCCCGAACGACGCATAGTGCGTCCAAATTCACACCTGTTCTTCTCTGTGGATTTTCTCCGCGACTGTGCGTCATAGCGAGAAGCCACGCATATCACGTGAAACAGCGGAATCATAGCTGTCGGGAGTCCAATGTTTTCACAGCGAAAAAAAATGATAAAGTTACACTAAAATTATGTATAACTGAGCTTTCATACAGCTCTGCACACATATTACTCTTGGATGGATTACTCGCGAATGCAGGGTCGCACAGACATGCCACGCATATCACATGAAAGCGCAGGAGCAGAGCTTTCCAATGATACCACACACATCATTGTGCTGTCATCCCATCATGCTATGAATCCAGATTTATTGTCTACAAAATAAAAACCTGACGAATTTCTTTACAATCCATTATACAGATCTTGTTATCAGTCACTTCATATAGTGAGGAATATGGTATCTTACCACGTCTTAGGCTTGCATGTGTTTCTCCCTGTCTATCCACATTTGTAGTCCGGCTTTCAAGATGCAAATAT
>NC_065523.1:4817388-4822624 GCF_006386435.1 Epinephelus moara | reverse complement strand
GGGGTGTTGCGCGACATCCTGTTCTTGCATTCAGGAAAAAGGCCCGTTTATTTGAGCACTCCAAAAACTCCGATAACACTCCAGGGGGTAGCACGTAAAAGACTCCGTCCCAAACTCTGACTCTTCTAGCGTAACACACACACTTCATACACACATACTCACTCACAGTACCCAGCGGGGCCGCCCTCCCCCTCTCTGCTCCACCACTGACTGACAGCTGACTCCACTCATTCACACTCACCACTGCCCCAGGGCCGCTACAATATGCTATCTACAGAGATAGCACTGGCGATCTGACCCAGTCAGTGGTGAAAAAAAGCACTTTTATACGGGACGCATTTGCCCCCATTACCGTTTTAGCTCGTTTCGCGCCTCAATACTGAACCAATTTTAGAACAAGTGGTATCCATGAATCATACGCACACATACACATGGGGAAATAGAGCCCAGGTTGAAAAATACCGATGTTATCCTTTAATGTAATGCTTCATTAGTGTATAATCCACTGAAACTAAGAATCGTAGTGTTTTTGAGCATAAGCTGTTATATCCTCGTATGGAGCAGGTCGTTTTCGGGCCTCCAGGAAGTGCACCAGTCTTTGAAGCCAATTTCCGTTGGCCAAACAGTGGAATTACGACTTCTGAGTCCGTCAGGGAGACTCTTCCTGGTGTTACGCCTCAGCTCAAAGGGAGCAACATCAGAGTCAACAAAGTGTACTTTATTGAATAAGGTTTTATTGCAAATGAAACTAACAAGAATAGAACAAAGGAGGCAGGTGGTGGTGGACAGCAGTGTTGCCACCAGGCTGCCATGGAGGGGAGAGAGAGGGAGTGGCCTTCTAGGGTATTTATCAGGGGTCACATGGTCATGTGGAGGAAGGCTCTCAGGAAGACCTGCAACATAACAACCCCACCTATAAGCAGGTTGATTTAAGACCATTTCAGCTAATCCAACAGGCAGATCCATAGAATCAATCACAGTGATTATACTCACAACCTTGAAGGTGCTTTTGCAAACACATCAACCCATCCCCCAACATGGTGAATCTCCAGATTAAATCCCTGCAGGAACAGACTCCATCGCATTAATCTGTAAACTCCATTAATCTTGGAGTTTTTCATCCTGCTTAAGGAGACAAGAGGGTTGTGGTCTGCATAGACCACAACTGGCTGACTAGAAGAAATATACACTTCAAAATGGTCCAAGGCCAGTATGAGGGCCAAAGCCTCCTTCTCAGTAGAATAATATCGTCTCTGGTGCACATCAAACTTTTTAGAAAAATATTACACAAGATGCTTAACCCCTGATGGATCTACTTAAAGGAAGAAACATCATTGGCATCAACAGCTAGTTGAAAGGGCCTGTCAATGTCAGGAGCAGCAAGAGCAGGAGCACTTTCTAAAAGCGCTTTAAGGTTCTCAGAGGCCATTTGACAGGACTGAGACCAAGCAAAAGGAACCTTAGGACTAAGCAGATTAATCAAGGGAGCAGCAACAGTGGCAACATTTTTGCAGAAAGTCCTACAATATTCCACCATACTGAGGAAACATTTCAACTCACAGCGAGACGCAGGAACACCAAAGTCAACAGCTGCTTCCACTGGGGTATACTTTTCCACAGGCCACAGCCTTGCCTAAGTATGTGACCTGCCAAATTCACACTTGGTGAGATTCAAGGTCAAGTTAGCAGCAGCTAACCGCTGGGACCAGCTAGAGCTAAATGACCACTTCGTCAAAATAGGTTTCACAATCAGCAACACCTTTCAACACTTTATTTACCAGACATTGAAACGTGGCAGGTGCATTCCAAAAGCCATGACAGTGTACTGACAGAAGTCATCAGGTGTCACAAAGGCAGAGATTTCACAAGCCCTATGAGAGACCTGCCATTAACCTTTTAAAAGATCTAACTTTGATCCAACATCACTGATGGCAATGTCATGCTGCACAACATTGGTACAGGACAGTACATCAGAGAAAAGTTAAAGATGTTTGTGAATAACCTCAATGATGTCAGAATGCCCTGGACAGTTCAGATAAGAGAGGTGAGCATCTAACTTTGCCAAGAGTTAAGAAATTGTCAACTTTCCTTAGAAACCTCTAATTTAACAGCAGTGTTCTCAGCTTCACAAACTGGAGCACAACGGCAGGTTTTGCATCTACTTGCTCTCTATCAATTTTAACAACTTCAAAGGGCCTCGTACAGTGTGGGCTGAAACCTAAAGTCTCCTGGGTCACTTCTCTCACTGCAAAGAAAATATCAACAATCTCAAAAATATCAACTCACTTCCACTCCTTAAATCCACACTCAAACCTCATCTGTTTTAGCTTGCTTTCTCTGTATGATCTCAACTGCACTGTCCATTTTCAATTTTAATTTTAATTTTAATCTGCTTTTAAGTCATATTGTGTATCTCTTACGGTTTCATTGTTTGTTCTGTATTTTTCAATTTATTGTATGGTGTCCTTGAGAGTGAGAAAGGTGCCTTTAAATAAAATGTATTATTATTATTATTATTATTATTATCATTATAAAGAGGAGTAAAGGGACCCCATCATCCCAGTATTTCAAACTCTTTGCAGTATGCTCTCAACATGTATCTCAAAGTCTCGGACTCTGGGGGGTCAGCAGAGGATGTGCAATGTTGAACTGATAACTGTTGAATCACCCGAGAGAACAGGCAGGACATACAATTTGACCCTTGGTCAGTTTGCACAATTTTTAGGAGGCCAAACACTGTAACAAATCAGATAAGGGCTTTGGAAACCATTGAAGCTGTCATTTTTCCTTAAAGGAGCAGCCTTGTGAAACCTGCACACAATTGTCAGAAGGTACTGGTTTCCAGACTTAGTAGACGGAAAATGTGCTTAAAAGGCTCACCGACAACAGGAATGGGACATAATGGAGCAAGAGGAATTGTTTGGTTTGGCTTACCCACAGTTTGGCATACATGATGAGTTTTACAGTGCTGTGCAACAACTGATTTCACACCGGACAGGTCAAAATGTCTTAGTACTTTAAAGTCTTTTTGACTCTTGTGTGGGCTGCCAGACACAAAATATCAGAGTGATTAGCACTTAGAACAACAACTTGGGACACACTGCTCCAGTAATCCTCACAAGTCATGTCAGGAGATGACCACTTTCTCATAAGCACACCATTAGAAACAAAAAAGGCACATGAAACATATCATAGCATCCTCTGAAACTGCAGGAGACGAAAGCATCATCTATCTTTTGTTCAGACTAGAGCTTTTCATGACAGGAAAACTTCACCATACCCCAGTGGCCATGTGTGGCTAGGAAGGTGTCAGCAAGTGTCATGTCTGTGTCAACATTTTTAGCTAGAGCTTTCGTTGACATGGAACGGGAGGTAACGCACATGCAGGGAACGTGTCAGGGTATATCTGCTCAAGCTCATCTGGGCCTTCAGACACAACAAGAATGGCAACAATTACAGGGGTAACAAGCACTATGTCATCAGCCAAATCATTCCCCAGAATGAAGGACACACCTTCAATTGGGATGGATGGACAGAGAGCCACAGGCTGTTTGGAGAGTAAGAGTATGCTTTGGCGAGGTCATGTAACCCCCACCGAAGCCTTCAACAACAGCACTAGAGTCTAGTGCAGACTCATCATTAAATGGGAGGGAATCCTGTAGAATGACTGACTGAAAAGCTCCACTGTCCCTCCTAATCTTAATAACACCCTTTCCCGAAGCAAGAGAAACAAAACCCTCCATAAGAAGGATCAACAGGCTATCTCACATTTTGGGCTCACTGCCAGTGTGACTTAAGGCAAAGAGGGACTCGTAGCTTTTTTACTAAAGCTAAAGGCTTAGAAGATTTTGCTTCCTGCTCAGCACAGGACACTCAGCGATGAGGAGGCTAGGTTTTTTACAATAAAAACAAGATTTTTCAACTGAGCCACTTTCTTAGGCAAAGTAAAAGGAGCAGGAGAAGAGCATGATCTGAGGGACATAGCCTTCCCTTTTGGCTCATCCTGAACTTTATTCAAGTTAGTCTTATGAGCTGACATGAACTCATCTCCTAAAACGGAGCAGATTACATCAGGCAGACAGTTTCTGAATTCTTCATCAACTGTCAAAAAGCATCACTTTTAGCAAACTCAACATAAGTTTGCTTATCAGGCTAATTGACAGTTCTCAATCATTAGCAATAGGCCTCATGATCAAGCTCATAAGCCTTAAGGATAGCATTTTTAACTGTATCATAATCCTCACTGTCTTGAAGGCTCAAAGCAGAGAAGGCTTCTGGAGCCATTCTTACCAGCACACTCTGCAGAAGCAGCGTCCAAGCCTGCTGAGGCCACTTAGAAACAATTGCAACACATTCAAATGAGGGAAATACTTCTCAACATTCTTCTTCACAAATGGTGAAACCAGTCTGATATTTTTAACATCAAACTGGTTCAGACTTGACCATGCTCTGCAATGCAACACTTTTAAGTTCCAACTCTTTAGGGAAACTCCTTTTCTTGTTAGACCACCCCTCTAATCTCAACTGAATAACAGCATCTGACTGCAAAGGAGACAGATCTGCTGTATCTTTGGATGGATCAGCTAACAAAACTGTAGGCTTAGTGGAGGCCTGTGGTGCAGGAGCAGTGATAAAAAGATCAGGGACTGTATCCACAAACATTCTTGGAAAAAACCCAGAGAGCTCCTAACTTGGCCTAAAAATGTTTGGTGAGGAATTTTAGCTTGGGAGTGATTTAGGGAAGTTCTCACAGCGACTCTTAAAGGGATAGTGCACCCAAACATGAAAATTCACCCATTATTTACTCACCCTCATGCCGATGGAGGATCAGGTGAAGTTTTAGAGTCCTCACAACACTTTTAGAGATCCAAGGGGAGAGGAGGTAGCAACAAAACTCCACCTAGTTGTCGTCTATCAATTAGGCCTACGGTAGAAATGAATGACTTACTCCTCTGAAAGCCTGCCATCTGGTCCTGTGGGCCTCTGCTTTTTCTGCGATTTGATCTTGGGGAAGTAAAAAAATGTCTCCAGAACAACACAGGTCAGTAGTGCTGGAAACTCAGGGTGATCGGTGATGCACGGTCTGTGAGGAGCAGCAGTCTTGTCAGTACTGATGTCCAGATTCTCAAGTGCAGGCATCGCCAATTCCCAGTCTGAGCAGCAAAGACTTTCCTCATCCGTTGGCACTGCTTTGCATTTGAAACAACTACACCACCAGGTTTCCAGTGCTCGACTC
>NC_065523.1:4813042-4817062 GCF_006386435.1 Epinephelus moara | reverse complement strand
CTTAGATCACTACAGACGAGCAGTATGGAGATATTTTGTGGTTTCAATTATGTGTTTTTGGACGTTTGAATCTGGGGCGCCATAAGCCTCCATTAGGTGGAGTTTTGTTGCTACCTTCTCTCCCCTTGAATCTTGGAGTGTTGTGAGGACTCTAAAACTTCACCTCATCCTCCATCGGCATGAGGGTGAGTAGATTTTCATGTTTGGGTGCACTATCCCTTTAATAAGGAAGAGACAGAAACTTTAAGCTTAGTGAGGAGGTGTGGTTGACCCTGTTTGTGATCAATCTTTTTAGGGGTATGCATACATTCCACACTCAACGCAATAACACTGTAATGCCAGACATAAAATGATCACAACACTGCGATATTTGAAAAACTGGAAAAATGCAACAGCAGTGATGACTTGTGTCTGTCTCAACCTTCCATCAGCAGAGTGATCACACTAACAATGAGGTATGATGCATTCTTTTAACAGATGTGATTGGTTGTCAGCCTTTTGTGAGCCTGCAAGGTGTGGACACCCAGTGGAAATGAAATGAACTGCTGACTGTGAAAGCGTTGTCATTGTTGGTGTGATTTGTTATCATTTTATTATTATTTTTTTTTATGTTATTATCACCAATATCGTGATTATCATCACCATTACAATGGGTATACATTCATGACATTGACCCCTTTTTTATTTTATTTATTTTTCCTTCCACTTCTCTTACACTCCATTCAAAAACACACACACATGCACACAGACATACATATCGTCATTAACACCGAACTTTCATTCAAGCTCTCATTACTTGTTTTCTTCTTTTTGTTTGTTATTACTATCTTACACCTCATTCACAAACACATGTACACAGACACAGACATACATATATTCACTAACACATTGAATTCACTGATTCACTGTATGTTTTATTTTGTTCTGATGTACTTAGGTTTTTATTGTATGCCTCTTTCTTACTTTATGAGATCCTCTTTCTATCTGTCTATATGTCTCTACACCTGTTTGCACTTACTCTGTCATCACTGCATTACTCAATAGAAAAAAAGAGCTCTTTTAAGGTCTAAGATGCTTTGTGAATAACTTTTATCTTTACAAAGAGTCTTAACTTGAAGGAGAAATTCTGAGAAAATGTCACAATTCTAGGAATTTTCTTAGAGTTTTGTCACTCGGAACAGCTCTTTGTTCTAGGAAACCCTGAAGTAATCTCAATATTATAATAATGAGCAAGTTTCAGCAACCAATTGATAAAAAATTGATCAAGCAACTCCTCTGAGGGTGCTTCAATAAAGTAATCAAGGGAGGCGATAGTAAAGGTTCTCCAACACTGACCCACAACTAAGGTCCGAACACTAGTCCTTCAAGAGGTCACAAACTGGTGTGCATAATGCACACAATCAAAAGTGTCTGCACAAATAGCAGCAACTGAGATGCTCTCTCTATCCAATGGCTATCAAAGCAATAGTCACAAAAATAGGCCCAGATCATACCCATCAAGCTGCAAAAGTAGCACCAAAATGTTAACAAAGTAACTCCCATTTATCAAATGAAGCCTTAAGACAAACACTAGTGTCACTCCCAATGGCACTCAACGCAAGGAAATCTGGGGTAGCAAAGGTCAAGTTAAATACTTAAATCTGACAAACCAAAAGCTGCACAATTTAAGTTAGGTTCAAATATAGCCAAGCTACTACTTACTCACCTAACGTAACCTCCCACTGTCACACTACAGTGCTACAGCAAGCCAGCATCAGAGTTCAAAAGCAATCCCCCCAGTGCTTGCCCAACTTTCACCAAGCCTTAATATCTTCTAAAGCGTGCCAAACCTGAGACAACTTTAAATGGCAGAGAACCAGTAAACACAATGACATGGCTGAGGCTCGAAATGTTTACCTGCTGATCCACCTGTAACCAGCTGCCGCAGTCATCAGAAGCGGACACTGCTTCATGTTACGCTTCAGAGGAAAAGCATCTCATTTCTCTAAAGGCATATTTCCTTGTTTCTTCTCTTCTAGCATCTCATCCTCACAACACTCCCCCATGTCACACGAGGGTGAAACTTAGATGCAAGGAAGAGACGCAAATGAGGGAAACATCAGGTATTGGGATGAACCCCAGGTCTATACAACCATGGTCCTCTTCCACAGAGTTTGCCACTTTGTTCTACAGTGGCTCAGAATGGACAAATCCCACACTAGCCCTGGATAAGGCCATCTGCGTTTTCGTGTTCTCATGTTGATCATGTTGAAAAACTGATAGATAGAAAAAATTATTTCCATAATCTTGTTGGCAATTTGCCTGTAAACTAAATTATAAATTGAGTGGAAATGTTTGCAACAAAATTGTGAATCAAAGTCTTGCTAGCACTGCTTCAGACTAGACAACCATCTGAATGTCCCCTATAGCAAGACTAGATTTAAACCCAGTGATATGACTGGACTGTGTTTGGTCATTGGGCTAAAGTTTGGCCAAATTTTTACATTACAGTTGTTACACTGTTGATAGCCAGTGGTAGAGTCTCGTGTAAATTCCTGGTTATTATTTGTTCATCTGCACTTTTCTGTAGTGGTCCCAAAAATATTTGTTAACTGAAGTAGTATATTGCATGACATGATAGACTACATTTGAGTCAATGACTGACTGTCTGCACCTCACTGTAAAGCCTCCCTAGGACATGGGCTTTGTTTGTGCTTGTGGCGCAGGCCTCTGCGAATGGCACATGTGCTACAAGCATGGAGGACAAGTCCAACAATACAAAATTGAATTAAGCACACACAAATACACTCACTAATTTGCTGCAGGAAAACATTCCAACCACCTCAACACTGGACTAACCCAAATGAATACAGCAATAGTAATATTTGTCCAACACAATCCACAGTTGATCCAATGAAACAAAATGTCTAAAGAAAAAGGAACAAATGATACAAGAAAGGAAATATTCAGTCAAAACAAAGAAACACACGCTAGTGCATTATATATTATAGGATGCATCACTGTGGTGCAAGCAGACCAGGCCGCTCGGCTGAACATACAGTAGTGTGGATCAACACAGCAGAAACTCAGTTACAGGCAGCATTCATTGAAAGGCAGTCGAAACCTGTGGAGGAGGGTCAGGAGACAAACGATGAGGCTGTGAGGTTGCAGAGAGCCGACTATAAGCAGAAGCCAGAGACAAAATCCTCAGGGACAAAACAGCAGTAATGTAGGATGCGCCACACCGCAGTATACAGTCAGGCCACAGCGCGCCTGCAAAGCACACACACAGACTGCAAAACACGCTATTATAAATATGCCTGGAGTGAAACATGAATTAAAAATAATTCAAACGAGCATATATATACCGGAGCGCAGAGGCACAGCTTCCCCAACAGTGAGGAGGATGACAGAGAGCGAGCCATGGTTTAATCGAGACCATAAGGAGTTAGATTAAGTGGCAGACCAGATTAAAGCCACTGGAAAATTTGAAGATGGGCGGGCCTACCTCCAGAAGTAAAGCTGCATGACGTGGACAACTCCGGTCCACATGCCACAACAAGCAGCCAGCCATGCTGCAAGGCAGAGGGGCAGAGCACATGTAATGGCCACACACAGAGACCTAAATCCCCACAAAGACAAGTAGCAAAAAGGCACAACTTACAGCTTCACGGGACCAGAACAAACACAGCGCAATGCCAGCCACACCACTTGGGCCAAACTGTGGACCACGCCGAAAAAAGACACCAGGCTCCAGGAAGAAACAAGAATGCTGAGCAGGCACTGGCCCAGATAACAGTTCTGCCAGCCCCGCCCAGCAATCAGGGCGCGGCCATCAATGAGCCTGGGGGAGTGGAGGTGGAGACCTACGAGGAGGAGAAGTTTCTGGCAAAGAGCATGGATACCAAGAGGCGAAACTCAATAGAACGCCCCATAGCAACAAATTCCCCCATGGTTTCATCCTACCGCCGCCATTTTGGACCGTCAGCAGACCGCAGCAGACCCGCTTGCATACAAAAACACACAGACAAACTGAAGTAT
>NC_065523.1:4810583-4812511 GCF_006386435.1 Epinephelus moara | reverse complement strand
ACTGGCATATTAAATTGATATTAAAACACTTTAAAACGTACCTGTCAGGATCCTTCGGGAAACGGTGGAAGGCCAGGTGCGGGGTGTTCCACTGATAGTTGTTGCAGTTAATTGCACTACACTGTTTTCTTTTACTTTTTTTCTCCTCTCTCCTTCACATCTTGCATGTTGTCTGTGTGCAACAGTCCAAGCTCAACAGTCCAAAATGGCGTTAGCGCCCCTAGTGGTTGTTGGCAAAAATTCAACGGAGCTTCGCCTCTTGGGGTGCGTCCCAAGTCTCTTATTTTTATAGTGCTACTGCTAGCTCCTCGCTTGAACCGGAAGTCGTTCGAGGTCTGCCATCTTCTAGGCCCTCCCAAGTCTCTTATTTGTGCAGCGAGGAGCTAGCGCTAGGAGCTAGCATTAAGCTTTAAGCAGCTACGAGCTAAGATGGTCGAGAGGTTCCTAACAGGAAGTCTTTTTCAGCTTGAGGCCATGACGTATAAATACCGCCCCCTTTATCTGGCTCATTTGAACGAGATGGCGGAGAAACAGCGCAAGTGTACCCATTACATGCATTCTTTGCAATGAAACGCTGTAATTCACATGCCTACGTGACTACAAAGAGTAACGTTAATGATATTTCGTGCAAGACTGTCATGTTGTAATTAAGTTTATTTCATTCACAATCCGTTGCGTTGTTCAGCAGACTGTCGGTGATGTGTGGCTGTTAAATGTGCAGCAGTTCATGTCCAGAACCACACGTGTTGATATAACACCACACGGCTTTGATCAGCGAATATAATGTGACTTGGGATGTACGCTAAACGCTGACTCCGTTATGCAGCAGATCCAGTTGTGTCGTCGTCATCAGGAATGGATGTCGCTTCACGTGACGCTTCAGAGTAAGGCCGTCTCATGTCTCTTAAACCGACAATGCTCGCTCATCGCTCCTAGCGCTAGCTCCTCGCATTTTTTCCTAGGTGGGAGGGGCTAAACAGCTAGCAAAGTCGGCTAGCAGTAGCACTAGCAATAATTTAAGAGACTTGGGATGCACCCTTGGTATCCATGCTCTTTGTTTCTGGCCTGACTTTGGCATTCAACATCGACCAGTGCACATTATACACTGCACCTCCACCAGAGGGGGCTCCCAGTACCCAGTAGACTACTGAGCTCCACATATCCTGGATCTTGTGGCGACCCCTAATGCCATGGTCACGGAGATAAACTAACTGGCCCACCTGTAGAGGTGTCTCATGCATCCCCTGGTTGTGCCGCTTCTTCCGGTGACATGCTGCTGCCACCAACCACTCACAGGCACCGTGAAAAGCCATTTCGATTTGGGCTTGGTGCTCGACCATCCAATACTGACCTTCCCCTGGCACAAGGTCCTAAACATGACTGAGAAAGAAGTCTACTGGGAGTCTTGGTTCGCTACTGAACATCAGAAAGAAGGGGGACTCACCAGTGGCCTGATGAGGTGTGGTGTTATAACAGAAAAGCACCCAAGAAAGACGCCCAGTCCAGCATCCATGACACTGGCAAGGTCTGTAGGAAGTTAAGGAGTGTTCTATTGAAGCGCTCACACTGCCCGTTCCCTGCAGGGTGGTACACTGTGGTGTGTGATTTTGTGACCTCATACAGGTGTAGGAGAAATACCTAGAACATTTGCACTCGTAATAAAGTTTGGGGCACCGCCCTCCTAATGAGGGAAACAACTAATTAATTAATACACCACGTTCCAAATTATTATGCAAATTGTATTTAAGTGTCATAAAGATTAAATTTTTTGTTTTTCAATTAAACTCATGGATGGTATTGTGTCTCAGGGTTCTTTGGATCACTGAAATCAATCTCAGACACCTGTCATAATTAGTTGGCCAGGTGAGCCCAATTAAAGGAAAAACTACTGAAGAAGGATGTTCCACATTATTAAGCAGACCACCATT
>NC_065523.1:4807662-4809667 GCF_006386435.1 Epinephelus moara | reverse complement strand
TAACATTTGAATTAAACTTTAACAGCTGATGACTTGAAAATTATGCTGACTGTCATTTGCATCGACTATTTAGGAAAATCAGAGAAAAATATCATTTGCATAATAATTTGGAACGCGGTGTAACTCCGTAAACCAATTATTAATTTGTCAGCACGCTTATCAATAATGAATCAATCTCAATATCAGGGTTATGAATTCTCTATACGTGATCTTAGTTCCTGCTCAAAAGAGATATACACAGACAACGACTTAACGATAAATTAAGATTTATATAGGCTAAATGTGTAACAAATGAGTAAATGAATGAGGATGATATGAAATAACACAAAATCAACAATATGTATAAATGGATTAAAACAGGAAGTAACACTCGTGTAAGTTACGTAATTTGGTGATAGTGAGAGAGTATGTGACTATAGATAAGTTGGGAACGTAGGGATGCGCAAAACCATTTACCTAAGGAAACCTAAATTGAGATCAAGGTAATTAAGTCTTCTATTCGACATCAATTCTTTACCACTGCACATCAGGTGAGGGAAATTCTTTGCCTACTTTCTTAGCCGCGAAACAGGTGGACGTTTCTCCCGAGGGCACCGGACTATCGCTTTGCGACTACCGGCTTCACTTCACGGCCTTCCAGCAGGGTGATACCAACTGGAAAGCAGCGGTGAGGGGTGGTGGAGCCTGGTGGTGGAGCCTGGTGGTGGTGTCATTTGGTGGTCCTCACATGTCGGTGATATTAGGCAGCAGGTTGGTTTGGCAAAAGATTCCCTTTGACAAGTGGTTGGCAGCCGCTGGATCTGATGAATCTTTGGTGGGAGTTGTAGGTCGAAAAGTTTATCTGTTTAGCTGTGGCTACTCTCGTCGGCCGTTCAATATTATTATCAAAGTTAAAAAGAAGAAAGAAGAGTAAGAGACGTGACAGAAAAGAGTGAAAGAGTAAAAAAAAAAATAAAAGAGAACTGAGATGCACCGAGCTCACTTGTTTTATCCCACCGAGTGTCCGAAGTGGGGCGGGCCTCTTAGTCCAGACATTACTTTATTTCGGAGGAAACTTAATGAACTTTTAATGAATGATTTGTGAGATTTGTGAGATTATATACTTTAGCAAGTTACGCGCGATAGACACATACTCTTCCCATTATGGTCAAAATCGGCTCTTAACATCAAATTAAATTTAATATGATTATTATACCGTATATATCAGCGGAAATGTTTCGTATACACACACCCTAGACTAAGTTGCAGTTGCAATAAAACAGAATGAGAAGGCACATATTCATGAAAACAAGGTGATTAATCAATCCAACTATATTTTAACTCTAAATATAATATGTGACTCCTTAAGGGGAACCCTCCTTAACTACCATCACAAGATGGCAGTATGGCTCCATGTTAGATGAGGCATTAAAAACCTTAATTTGTAATTTCCATATATTTTTTATAACCCCTCCCTCTTCCAACAAATGGCTTCTCCAAGCACCTTCGGCAAGGTGCTCCACGAATTGATCGCAAAGTAGAATTCCTGCGTTAAGCAAGCCATCAGGTGCACACTGCTTCACCTGTTCCATCAGACCCATTAAGGCCAATGAAACCTGCTGTTTACACAATGACTGGGCTACAGATAGTAAGACACTCTGCTCACACTGGAGCTTGATATCTGCCAGTGCTCTCTGCTCCCTCAGATGACTTGCTTTTATCTTAAGTGATTTATACTCTTTATAAAAACAAAACATGAATACAATCCTGATATAAGCAGCTATTTAATGAAACTGCAAAAAGCAGCTATTTTCAACAACCCTGCTATGAGCAGCTATTTAATAAGAACTGCAAAAAGGCAACTATTTTAAGGCAGCTATTTTAACAAAAAACCTTATTAAGGCAACTATTTTAAAGAGTAACTAAACCCTAAAACCATTTTTTTCAGCTGATAATCATTGTTTCTGGTTGTATAGTAGTGTTACTGACTGATCCTGCTCAAAATCTTGACAGTTTAGTGCAAACT
>NC_065523.1:4805406-4807200 GCF_006386435.1 Epinephelus moara | reverse complement strand
ACAATCCAAAGTCAGACAGTCCACATAACACCAATGGTTGATTAATAAATGAATAAAATGATTGATTCCATGTACAGTATACTGGAATAATGTACCTTATATGAAGAGGGCGGTCCTGTGAAATCAGCAGTTGGTTCCCGAGTAATGGTGAAGTGTACAACTGTTTGAAATCAGCAGTTGGTTCCCGAGTAATGGTGAAGTGTACAACTGTTAATTTGTGGAAGGAACTTTAATTGTAATTATGACAGATTCATTTGCGCAGCAAGTGTATATTTTTAGATTACTTACGCATTCAGTCGGTCTGTAATTGTTTGCCACGCACTCTCTCTCTGCTTTATTATCACTGCAGTGTTTCCTTTCTTCGTGATTATATGTTTTACCTCTTCATAAGTGTCCATGATGAGACGCTGCTCACTGGGTGAGAAGTATGCGGCACGTGTCCTCTCCATTGCTGCATCGGTGAATCTGTGATCGATCTCGGGGTCTATTTAAGAAAGCCGTGGACGCGCACTCACCTGAATAAGTTACACCTGGCTTGACAAAGCCGCGCCTCCTCAGCCTGGCTTGGTGTTCGAACAGCCAATTAAGCCTGGATGGACTTAGGGGAATTTGTCCAGCCTCGCTTTTCCACTTATCCTGGATTGGTTAATTCTATTTTCGAATAACAGGCCTCAGGTACTACTGGGCAGTCATGAAATCAACAAAGAGGAAATTATTGGACCAGGAGCCGGACTTCCCCGTCGCCGGTAAGCCTTATCTTGCGGCATATTTGACAGGAATACGGCGTCTGTGACCCCCGTTCAACCCACAACTGGCAGGATTCACCTTTCGTTTCTGCTGCTGGTTGAAATCTGTACTTGCATAGCGTGCTGAATGATTTGTTTTGCTTGCGCAAGAGGGTGAGTGTCCATGCACCGTTGCGCATGGACACTCACCCTCTTGCGATTGGACTTTGAACTTATCCCACAGTAGCGGTACCATGAGGTACCGTAGTACTGCGGTACTCCAGCAATGCTAGCGTGGGTGGCAACCAATCATGTGGGACATGGTCTCAATTTGCGTGCAATGCTGTGCAGTCCTGCGCAGTGCGGGGTGTCTGGTCACCCTACTTAGCCACTGCAAGCAGCAGCTAGTAGGGGGCCCCATTAGGGGGGATTCCAATGTGTTGTCGTTGTTGCAGTGTCTATAGGGGTTCCATCATATTGTCATTGATATGGACCAATGTCATCCGTCTCTGGAGGCCCCCCTTCAAGCTCGGGGCCTGGAAGGGGGGTCCCCTGCCTGTCCGGTTGCAACGGCCCTGTTCACAGGAGCTAGAATCCATCTCTGTTAAATGCCGTCCATTATTTTTTGCCCAGAGAGCTATCAGTCATGCTGATTACGGCTCAGTACATACCACCCGATGCTAACACTAGTATAGCTCTCTTGCTGTTGTCACACACCATCAACAAACTACAGCAGGCTCACCCCGATGGTGTGCACATTGTTGCTGGTGATTTTAACCAAGCTAACTTAAAGTCTGTCCTGCTGAGATTCTATCAGCATGTGTCCGACCAGAGGAAAAAACACATTAGATCATGTTTACACAAACATTAAACATGCTTACAGACCCATACAGCTCCAAAACTTAGGCCAGTCAGAACACCAATCTCTGCTCCTTACCCCTGCGTACACATTTCTCAGAAGAAACTGATTAAATCAAATCAAATCAAGTCAACTTTATTTATATGGCACTTTTCATACGACAGTAACACAAGTAACTCACAGAGGTTAAAAACAACAAAGATCCAAAAC
>NC_065523.1:4791418-4805395 GCF_006386435.1 Epinephelus moara | reverse complement strand
CAAGGAAAAAGCCACCTCTGGGGGCCGTCCACACTGAGAGGGCCCACGGTCCACGGCCACAGGGAGCGCCGCCATAGAGACACCCCGACCTGGGCAGACATGAGGCTCCACACCGAGGTGCAGTGCCCTACAGCCACCCAGGTCAGAGCGGTCGAGGTGCAGTGCCCTACAGCCACCCAGGTCAGAGCGGTCTCCCGACGGCACCCTCATCGGGAGACCAGGAACAACTCTCAGTGTGGTAGGCCCCCATGAGGAAACACTGGAGCTAAAAGCTGAAGGACTAAAACAGTAAGATAGGATAAAAGGTATAAAAAGAACCAAATAAACAAAAAGCTATTTAGCTCATAAAATTGAGTTAATAGCTAGGTAAGAATGATCTAAAACAGAGGCATAAAATGCGTCAAAACTAAAACCTATAACTAAAATAACAAAAGATAAAGGTTAAATGAGATAAGAATGTAAAAAGAGGAAGGGTAAGAACATAAAAAATAAATAAATAAATAAATAAAATAGATAATAGATAGATAAATCGGTTATAAAAGGAATTTAAAATAAAGAGATCAGTTAAAAGCCTGATTAAAAAGATGAGTCTTGAGCCTCTTTTTAAAAACATCAACAGTCTCTGCAGCTCTGAGGTTCTCTGGCAGGCTGTTCCACAATCGGGGGCCATAATAATTAAATGCCGCCTCCCCGTGTGTTTTAGTCCTAACTTGTGGTATGGTTAAAAGGCCGGTGCCGGAGGACCTCAGGGTCCGCGAGGGTTGATATGGTAAAAGCAGGTTAGATAAATAAGAAGGCCCAAGACCGTTAAGACATTTAAAAACTAAAAAAAGAACCTTAAAATCGACCCTGAAGCCCACGGGGAGCCAATGCAGCAATTTTAAAACTGGTGTAATGTGCTCCCACCCTCTGGTCCTCGTCAGCACTCGTGCAGCTGAATTCTGTAATAATTGTAGATTTGAGATACTCTTTTTGGGAAGACCAGAGAGCAGGGCATTACAATAATCTAACCTACAGGAGATAAAAGCATGCATCAGCACCTCCGTGCTGGCCTGAGAGAGAAACGGGCGGACTCTGGCTATATTCTTAAGGTGGTAGAAACCTGCCTTTGTTATGTTTTTAATATGTGGAATAAAACAGAGCTTAGAACAGATTTTTTACAGATTGTGTTGGTTTAAAATCTTGTAGTTTTGGTAAAAGTTTCTCTCTCTGGCCTTCAGGACCAATGACTAAAACCTGTTTTGTCCTGGTTGAGCTGCAGGAAATTCGCTGCCATCCATGACTTTATGTCTAAAATGTAGTTAAAAAGGGCATCAATTGGCCCTGTGTCATCAGGAGACACGGCGATGTACAGTTGCGTATCATCAGCATAACTATGAAAGCTGATGCCCTGCCTCCTGATGACGTCCCCCAGAGGAAGCATG
This sequence comes from Epinephelus moara, assembly GCF_006386435.1. Taxonomy (NCBI): domain Eukaryota; kingdom Metazoa; phylum Chordata; class Actinopteri; order Perciformes; family Serranidae; genus Epinephelus; species Epinephelus moara. Next base: position 4,803,971 of record NC_065523.1, on the reverse strand, counting down.
TAGAGATTAAAAAGAGTTGGACCTAAAATTGACCCCTGGGGGACCCCACACTTTATCTCATGGGTTCCTGAGGAACATGTATCCATACTTACAAAGAAGTGTCGATCAGTAAGGTAAGAGACAAACCAGTTAAAAACAGTACCAGAGAGGCCGACCAGGTGCCTCAGTCTATTTAATAAAATGTGATGGTCTACTGTATCGAAGGCGGCGGTTAGATACAGTAGTACCAAGACTGTGAGTTTATGGTTATGATTAAAGGAAATGGCCACTTTAGAATGAAAATACAGACAGTACTTACTGATCCTCATACCGACAAGAAGTCCAGTGTAGTTTTTTAATCCACAAAACTCATTCAGGGTATCAGAGGATAACAGCTAGTCGGAATAACAACTACATTTTAAGTGCATGGTACCCACATTTTGAAAATGTAATAAAATTCCGCTAATGCATTTCAAAAATGTCAGAATGGCTCATCCGTCGTAATCCAAGTGCCCTGAAGCCGCAGCATGCAAAATTGACTTGAAAAGACATAATTTAGCTACTCCACTTTTATAGCATCATTTCTCACTGTGGTCAGTTAGCCTGCCCTGAAGGCGTGCTGTGTTTATATGGCAACTCGTGATAGTGTATGAATTCTTGAGTTATGGCCAAAAACATGTTTTGTTAGATCACTGTCCTTGACCTTTGACCTCCAAACACCACACTCTAATCAATCAGTTAATTCTTTAATGGATATTTGTATCAAATTTGAAAAAAATCCCTCATGGCATTTGTAAGATATTGCTTTCACGAGAATGAGATGGATCCAAGGTCACATTGAGCTTGACCTTTGACCTACGACTACCAAACACAATTAAAACGTTGGGATTGTAGTGTTGAGGAATTGTATCAAAGATAAATTCCAACCACTTATTCTTCAGTTCTTCTTCTTTTGGTCACCCAATTGAAGGTCATTTGTGGTCACACTGAAAACAGCTCCTTTACTGCTCAAACTCTCTGCAGCCTCTGCTCCAGCTCTGCTCTGAGTAGGCTTGTTTTGGGGGCCCAGCTCAGTGGCCTGCCATTTCAGGCAGCTGAGGAGCTGTGTGTCTGTGGGAAGACAGAGCTCCCTATGGCCTGGACTTTGTTTTTTTTTACTAAGCAGACCTTATAGATGCAGAAAAATGCTATATAACACCCCAAAGAAGAGGGAAAACCCCAAAAAGCATAATAGGTCATGTTGTGTCTTATCCTCTGGTGTGCTGCAATTTGTTCTCTTATTACGTTTATTGTTTTCCATTATTCTTGTTGTTTGCTTGGGTGAAACTTTACTTGTAGAAACAACCACAGTTTACCAAAGTACCAAGTAGGCAAAAAATATCACAACAGATGAAGTTTCACTTGTCTTGGGAAATACACACACTTTAGTACTACATTCACCGGCCACTTTATATGTACACCTTGCTACCGGGTTGGACCCCCATTTGCATTTAGAACTGCTTTAATTCTTGATGGCAAAGATTCAACAAGGTGCTGGAAACATTCCTCAGAGATTTTGGTCCACATTGACATGATAGCATCACACAGTTGCTGCTACTGGAGTACAGTGAACTCATTGTCACGTTCAAGAAACCACTTTGACATTATTTGAGCCTTGTGACATGATGTGTTATCCTGCTAGAAGTAGCCATCAGAAGATGGGTACACTGTGGTCATAAAGGGATGGACATGGTCAGCAACAATTCTTAGGTAGGCTGTGGTGTTTAAACAATGCACAGTTGGTACTAAGGGGCCCAAAATGTGCCAAGAAAATATCCCTCACACCATAACCATTGACACAAGGCAGGATGGATCCATGCTTTCATGTGGTTTACGCTAAATTCTGACCCTACCATCTAAATGTCACAGCAGAAAATTTAGACTCGTCAAACCAGGCAATGTGTTGTTCATTTAGAGATGGTCTTTGTCATACCTTGGTTTTGACAAGTGCTTATTTGAGTTACTGTTGCCTTTCTATTTTTTTTTAAATTGACCTTTATTTCAGGGTCTAGCCCTTCTCCACTTACCTCTGGTATCAACAAGGCATTTGCCAGACGCTAGAGATGGTTGTGCGTGAAAATCCCAGTAGATCAGCAGTTTCTGAAATACTAGGCCTTCTTGCACTAACAACCATGCCGGTTCAGTCACTTAAATCACCTTTCTTCCTCATTCTGATGCTTGGTTTTGAACTTCAGCAGGTCATCTTGACCATGTCTACATGCCTAAATGCACTGAGTTGCTACCGTGTGATTTGTTTATTAGGTATTTGTATTCAGGAGCAGTTGAACACATGCATTGACACAGTCACACACCTGTATTATGGCTGTCACTTTTTATTTGAAATTCAACATGCTGTTTGAACGTAGGAGAAAATCAAACGATAGGTTCTAAAACAATTTTTTATGTTAATACAATAATCAGATGACCATATGTGAACTGAAAAAGATATTGTTGGCTGTAACTGTTCCTCCTGTCCATACTGGCAATGAGATCCCTTCCTGATGCAATTCCAATGTAAGAGAAGCGGGACAAAACCCATAGTTCTGTTCTGTTCTGTGTTGAAAGACATTCTAAAATTCAGCTGAATTATAATAGTACAAGGCTTCCAATATAAAGAAAAGTGGATTTAAAAACAAATATAATGCCCTCTTTATGTTACCCTACAGTGTTTGCTTCTGAAGTGCAGTGAAAGGCTGGAGACTGGAAAGACTCTAGATTTTGCAAGTCAGAGTTGAAAACGATAAAACTTTGCACAAAGGGAATGGGAGTTGGTTATTACACTAATGACTGTAAAACACCTCACCCCATTCTTTAAAGATACCCAGTCTGACTGCAGCCAGGGTGTATTTTAGGTCAGGCTACATGGCTTGCATTCCAGTTTATTCGAAAGAATTATGAGTTGGCAAGAATAAAAACCCTTACCTGCATGCATGCATGGTCAGAGGTCTGCACTACTTGTTAGCTTACAAACTTAAAATAACATAAAAAACACATTTTGCATTCACTTAATATGATTTACTACAAAGTAGCTACTCTGCAGTGGGTTATTTCTAATCATTAAGTTATATGCAGTGTTGGTGGTGAAAGCAAATGAATCTGTCCACACATGATTAAATCTTTTATTTTCCTTCAAGACTTTTCCTTTTTTGGATTTGGAATCCATTGCTAGCCTTGCTAGAGAGACTCCAGGCTTGCCACCACTACTGAAATTATTCAAAATTTAGAGGAAAAGTGCCAGGTCGTAGACATATGGAGCACATTTTAGTTGATGAAACGTTTAAACATTTTTTAATTTGAGTATAGGCTGCACATTTTTACAGTTGAAGAATGCAATAATCACTCTTGACCTACAACAATGACAAATGAAAATCTGAATGTTAAAAAATAACTGATATTTGTTTGCAGATACTTTTATGTCAAAGCCACAAGAAGCCACTGGAGAGGGTCTAAAGAGCTGCATGTGGCTCCGGAGCCACAGGTTGCCTACCCCTGACCATGGCTGTGCAGGGCCTTTAAAACATAAAAAATAGTAACAGCTAAATGGAACCACATACACTCTTGTCAAACATGAGTTTTGATATCTGACAAAATGTTTTGAGACCCGGTTCAAGCCTGCTTGATCACAACAGATAGAAACATGTAGGCACATTGTGTAGAAGAACACACATCCAGCCAGTTTTCTTTTTGGGCTACATGAAGCAAAAAAAAGAAAACCATTCAAAAAACACATAATAAATCCTGGGAGAGGCATGGCATTCACAAGAACAACCCAGACAGGAAGAGAAACCAGCAGGAATCTTGGAGCTTCAGTCCCTGTGGAGCAGATGGGAGGCAGGCCATGTAGGTGGTCTTTGTAACAGCAGCATGGAGTCGGGATACTTGCAGGAAAAAGAGTCTGAGGTCAGATTCCAGAGTTCTGGGAAGCCAAAACTGAGGGTTACGTGTCAGAAAGTATGTAGGTGACTGCAGAATAAGGCCAAAAACAAACAGAGGAGGATCCCACAACAGCTGAAAACTATGTGCATGTGCGTGTAGATGATCTATTTTTTTCAAATGCATTTTTATAGCTTTCTCAAGCTCACTGTTGACCCAGACAGCTGGGGTTTTACATATAAAGTAGCGAGCACCATTCATGTTGAAGTTTTCAGTACTGAATATCAGCAGGCTATCAGTCCAAAGGCAGTAACTTATTTGACACATTGTGAATTGTCCTGGGGTTATACAACCGTAAACCATCAGGTAGACTACTGCAAAAAAGCTAGAATTATTGGTCAGTACTGACTTAGTCTGAGTGGGCAGAAGTTCGCTGCATAGATCAGCCTCTCATTGGGCAGAATGAGCCACCCGCTGAAGTCCCGCCCTACCACCTCCGGTTGTGTAGCAGTTTTCAACACGTCCTTTACTAACTTTTGCGGTGTTTGATCTTGCGGGGATGTAGCCATTTTTCTGCCATGGTGCGCGTCCTGTAGGCGATATTTTTGTGGGTATGTTACACCAAAACCTGTTTCCCCCCGGCAATATTTTTGCAAGCGCACCGTTGCTGGCACCGCCAAGAACGATTGTGATTGGTTGAAAGAAATAAAAAAAGCCAGGGCGTTTTTTTTCTCCAATCTTAAAGTGAGAGTCAGCGCAGCCAGACCTTTCTTTTCTTGAGAAAGGTCTGGTGAGCGAGACTAGTACTGACTAATAATTCTAGCTTAATTCTAATTCTAGCTAACTGACCTGCAGCTGATGTTTTGGATGTGTGTGTGTGTGTGTGTGTGTGTGTGTGTGTGTGTGTGTGTTTGTGTGTGTTTGTGTGTGTGTGTGTGCGTGCGTGCGTGTGTAGGGGTTATCAGTAAAGAGCTTCAGAGTTGCTATTTCTGGGTTTCTTGATCTTCTCAATATTCTTCAGGATCATATCATGAAGTATCACCTGAAAGCAACAAGCAGAAATACCAAGGTTAATATTGGACTGCTCACATCTGACTTAAAGAGTATTTGAACAATTTTTAAAACCATCTGGGTATTTAGGAGTGTTGCTAATAGATTCCGGTTCAAACTTTTACATTTAAGTGCAAAGTATTTGAATTATACATATTGTGGGTTAGGCTTAGGGGGTTAACAGGGGCTCTTTAACAGGAGTCTTAGAACAGGCAAAGTCCTGGTGCGGTGGAAAACATCTTGTCTCGTACTGGTGCCCAAAGTGGGGTGCCAGGCCAAGTTAAATGACTACCGACCGGTGGCCTTAACATCACACATTATGAAGACCCTGGAACGCCTGATCTTCAGTTTCCTGAAGTCAGAGGTCACTGATGCTTTGGACCCTCTCCAGTTTGCCTATCAGGAGCACATGGGAGCGGAAGATGCAGTTCTTTACATGCTTCATCCGGCCTACACCTACTTGGAGGAGCCAGATGTTGTGTGAGGATGCTTTTCCTTGACTTTCCTTTTCCTTGCGTTAAATATTATCCAGCCCCCCATACTGAGAGACCGGTTGGAGGGGATGGGAGCAGATCACTTCCTCACCTCCTGGATAACAGAATACCTGACAGAGCGGCCTCAGCATGTCAGGCTTGGAAGCTGGGATGGTCAGGAGCAGCACTGGTGCTTCACAGGGAACTGTTTAGCACCGTTCCTGTTCCGCTTTACACAGCAGACTTTAAGTCCAACTCAGAGTCCTGCCACATACAAAAATACTCTGACGATACAGCTGAGTCCTGCCACATACAAAAATACTCTGACGATACAGCTATTGTGGCTTGTATCAGGAGCGGTCAGGAGAACGCTGGTCCTTCAGCTCCGAAACAGCAACGGCTGTCGTTTGGTTCTAATAACGGAGATAACGTTAAACCTATCAGTCTGAAAGAAACCACGGAACTTGTGGCTCGCTACGTGGTCGGAGAAATGCTGCCATTGTCTACGGTGGAGTCTGAATAGGTGGAGTAGGACTCGCTGACAGACATATTTCAGACTCAGGACTTGCATTATGCCTGGTACACGCTACACGCTGGTACTCACCAATTATCGTCTTTCACGCCGTGTGTGGTGTCATCGGGTTATTCTTGTCCTATTTTTATTACTTTCACTATTATTTGAGTCACTGCCAGAACTGTGTCTGTTCATGCGCCAGCCCACATGTTGTTGTAGTCACCTAAAAGCGTCAGCAGATGACAGGAGCTACACTTGAAGCACCATACGTAAACTATCAAGCTACTGTATCTTCCACAGGAAGTTCTGACAAATGTTTCAGAATAAAAGCCTATTTAGAAAATGGAGGGATTCTCTCAGCCGAGGTTATAAGGGGCTTTTAATTTGAAACAAGTGTTGAGTTTGAAATGACGGTGCGATATGTTAACTTTACAAAGACAACGGAGCGGATAAAAAGTAAATATATAAACACACAGAGGGATTAATAAATAACGGACCGTCTATAATGTAGTTTGTTTCAAATGAAGCTGGGAGCCTCTGCAGTTGTGGTGAGTAAAAGCCCCGCCGCTATTTGTTAATGTTATTACTTTATGTCCGACCGTGAGGATGTACCATTGTTTGCTAGCTTGATGCTAATGACAGTAACGTTAACTCAGCGGGTTGACAAAGTGCCTCTGCTGTTTCACACCATCATTTCCCCCTTTTACTCTGTGTGGTAACATCCCTAGAGGAAATATTAAAAACGCTGGGGTGTTGTTGTCATACAGTTGTCTACGGCAGCAGATCGTTCTGTGTTTCTACTGGTCAAAGTGACGGCTGTGATGGGAGAATTGGATCTCAGTGAAGGGCAAGTGGTCCATAACTTTAATTTTGGAGACAAAAAAATGTAGGCTTAGCGCCCTGTGGTCCATTGCCCAATAGGAAATGTAGAATACTCAAAAGTACTTTAAAAGAGCTTGAGTTACTTTTCTCAGGGAGTAACGTTGGAAGTACTTTTAAAATAATTGAGTTACTTTACTCAGGGAGTAACGCAGTAAAGTAACTGGTTACTTTTTAAAAAGTAACACAGTAACATACTTTGATTACTTTTAAAGTAACCCTTACCCAACACTGGTTGGGAAGCAGCTTGACAGACAAAAACACTAAGCGTTTGGACAAGGTGGTTAAAAAAGCTGGCTCAGTACTTGGCAGGAGACTGGACCCACTAAGAACTGTGGTGGAGAGGGGCACATCGAACAAACTGAAAGCTATATTGAACAATAGCAGACACCCTCTCCACAGCCTCCTGGAGCAACAGAGGAGCAGCTGCAGCAGTCAGCTCATCTCACTGTATTGCAGAACAGAGCATTTCAGGAGATCCTTCGTCCCCATGGCAATAAGACTTTTTAACACCTCCAGAATCGAGTCACACACACTTGCACACATTACATTAGCCACAATTGGCTGGACTGTGTAATGGACAATTTAATTTTATCTTAATTTAATTTCTATTTGTACACTTATTTTAATGTATTTCATTTTGTCTTTTGTCTTTTATGAGCTGCTGGACAGCTAAATTTCCCCTCAGGGATAAATAAAGTTCTTTCTATTCTATTCCTCTTGTGTTGTAAATATAATAATAATGAATAACAATAATGGATCAGATTTATATTGCGCTTTTCAGGATACTCAAAAATGCTTTACAGTACTGAAAAGTAACAATGATAATAAAAAGAAAGTAAAATGAAAAATGACTTGGAAACTAGGGAAATGCCAGTCTGAACAGATAGCTTTTTAACAGTGAAATGTCCACGAAACCCTGCAATTGCAATTGATTTTGCTATTGGTTGATTTGGTGACAAGTGTACAATAATCAGCCAAAACAGTTAAAACCACTGACTGGTGAAGTGAATAATGTCACACCATAAAAGGAGCTCAGGAGTGGCCCAAGGAACGTGACAAGGAGCTCAAGGTGTTGACTTGGCTTCAAAATCCAGTGATCCCAATCTGATCGAGCATTCATGGGACATGCTGGTACCCCTGATTCACCCGATCCATGGTTGGGCCAATTTGAATCAGACTTGGCTTTGATTTGTCGAGGCATGGACACAGGACCTCAGTTGGGTGTTTGTGGTGTCTGGCACCAGGGCATTGGCAGTTGTTCCTTTAAGTAGTGTCAGTGGATGCCTTGAGCTCTTTGTTATGTTCCTCTGGCCATTCCTGAGCAGTTTTTATGGTGTGGCATGGAGCATTGTCCTGCTGGGGGGAGCCAATGCCATTGGGGATTGCCATTGTCATGAGCGCTTGTACTTGGTCTGCAATGCCAAGACCTCAGGTTTCCCAGCAAAACATTGCAGTGTAATGAGATGATGAAAGTTATTCACTTTACCAGCCAGTATTTTTAATGTTTTGGCTGATCAGTGTGTATGGTGACAGCCTCCATGAACAAATAACAACTACACCCACATCCCCAGCACAAAGGAGTTACCGGGCATATCCCAGCCCCCGCCTCCCAGCCCTGCCTTTGTTATTAAAGCTTTTTTTATTTCAGCTTCTGGAGGCACTTTCCAGGGTGCCTCTGTCATTTTCCAGCCCACTTTAGATGAAACCACGCCCAAATCCACATGATGAAACAAGTGAAATACATGACAAGGACAACACTATGTGAGAGACAAGACAAACAAAGGCATATTGGCATATCAGTAAAATGCACGTTGATGGTGTTTAATGGCATTGTGCGCACGCACGCACGCACACACACACACACACACACACACACACACACACACACACACACACACACACACACACACACACACACACACACACTGTTCTGTTACCCTTTTATTGAGTATATTGCGCAGAGGAGTTCTGATAACTCCCCCATAACCTAGACATCAGGCTCTGCAGGTAAGTAACTTGTTACCCTGTTTGACTGCAGCTTGTTTAGATGAGGATTCAAAAAGACACATCAGCACTCACATATTGATTCCTGAGCTCTGAAACAATGATTTTCAAACTGATGTACTCCTTTTCATCTATCTCTGATATGGTCCTCCTGTAGTCCTCCTGCAGAGTAGAGACACGGACAGTTAATCATGAATACAACCTAACATGTTTTCTCAACAAGAGCTAGACTGCACTTATCTACTACACAGACACACACAACCCACCACATGGGGGTATTTGACAATTTTGGAGACAAGCTTGGCTCTTGTGATGTAATATCTGGAGATCTGGTCCAAGTAAGACGCTGCCTCTGATTCCACTGTCCTTAGCTCTGCCACTGTCTCTTCCTACAGACAGAGACAGACAAATAGACAGACAGGGTGGAAATGAACACCACAAAACAGACAACTGGATTAGTAATTTGGACAAACACCTCTTCAGGGGGTTTAACTAGCAACATTTAAAGCTAAAATTATCATCATCTGACTTTGTTTTAACCATTATGTTATCTTTATAAGGCAAAGCAAATGGAACCCATCAGTGTGAGCTATGAAGCAGTTTCCCTGACAACAAATAACATCTGAGCAAGTGCAAAACACTCAGTCCCCTGCACTCAGATACCAGGCTGTGAAGCATGTCAGTGCTGCCCCCCAGTGTCACACATAGGAACTGCGAGCCAATCCACCAAAACATTTAAACAGAGTGAGAAAACAAAGACTAGGGAGGAAAGTGATCAGGTGATGAGCTGATTTGAACTAGTGTGAAATAATATGTTTAAAATGGGAGAATGGTACAACTTAAATCTAGATTATTTTACCCATTCATCTATTATCTGTAACCATTTATCCTGCTAAGGGTTGCAGGGGTCTGGAGCCAATTCCAGCTGGCACTAGGTGAGAGGCAGGGTACAGCCTGGACAGTTTGCCAGACTATCACAGGGCTGACACATAGAGACAGACAACATTCACACTCACATTCACAAGTATGGGCAATTTACAGTCACCAGTTAACCTAACCTGTCGGACAGCAGATTCAAACTTGAACCCTCTTGCTGAGAGGTGACAATCCGAACAACTGCAACACCAAGCCATCCTTCATTTTAGACTATTTAAAAAATATATATCTAAAAGTTAGGATTAGATCTGAGACTTAACATGTAATATACTGTACATTTGAGTATTTCTTTTTATGACAAGTTAAAGATCAACAAACCATATAAACATGGCCCCTTAACGTATTCACATTTCACTCACAAATAACATGTGTATAGTAAGTATATTAGGGCTGCCCCCTAATAGTCAACCAAATGTTAGCTGACCAGAAATGTCATTAGTCGCCAAGATTTCATTGGTCGCTTAGTTGCAAAAAACAAAACAAAAAACAAACGTGAAACTCTATTAGGAGCCTGTCAAAATAAATCACAACCTATATCCAGTCCAATCCAACTTTATTTGTTAAGCACTTTAAAACAACCACAGTGGACCAAAGTGCTGTACAGAATAAATAAATATGACTGCACGTGGTAATTTAATTTGAAAGGACAGACACAGGAAGTGGCCACGCTCAGCAGTCAGACAGAAGTCATGTTAATTTTAAAGGTTGGTACCTGCGGTTATTACACAGGCTAGTTAATAACATGTGGGGCAAGAAATCCAAAGTGTGGGATCATTTTGAGAAGGTGAAAGACAAACCCCAGGTGATATCTAAACTCTGCAGGCAAAACTTTGCCTATCATCCGTTGACTACCAGAGTTGGGTAAGGGTTACTTTAAAAGTAATCAAATTACTTTACTGCATTACCTTTTTGAAAAGTAACCAGTTACTTTACTGCGTTACTCCCTGAGAAAAGTAACTCAAGCACTTTTAAAGTACTTTTGAGTACTCTACATTTCCTATTGGGCAATGGACCACAGGGCGCTAAGCCTACATTTTTTGTCTCCAAAATTAAAGTTATGGACCTCTTGCCCTTCACTGATGTCCAATTCTCCCATCACAGCCATCACTTTGACCAGTAGAAACACAGAACGATCTGCTGCTGTAGACAACTGTATGACAACAACACCCCAGCGTTTTTAATATTTCCTCTAGGGATGTTACCACACAGAGTAAATGGGGAAATGATGGTGTGAAACAGCAGAGGCACTTCGTCAACCCGGTGAGTACTGTCATTAGCATCAAGCTAGAAAACAATGTTACGTCCTCATAATGGAGATGGACATAAAGTAATAACATTAAAAAATAATGGCGGGGCTTTTACTCACCACAACTGCAGATGCTACCAGCTTCATTTGAAACAGACTACATTCTAAAAGGGCCGTTATTTATTAATCCCTCTGTGTGTTTATATATTTACGTTTTATCCGCTCCCGCTGTCTTTATAAAGTTAATGCATCGCGCCGTCATTTTAAACTCAACACTTTTCTGAACTTGTTTCAAATTAAAAGCCCCTTATAACCTCGGCCGAGAGAATCCCTCCATTTTCTAAACAGGCTTTTATTGTGAAACATTTGTAGGAACTTGGTTGTGGAGGATACATCACCTTGAATGTTTGCGTACGGTACTTCAAATAAAGCTCCTGCCATCTGCTGCTGCTTTTAGGTGACTACAACAACATTTCGGCTGGCACATGAACAGACACAGTGACTCAGATGATAGTAAAAGTAATAAAAATAGGACAAGAATAACCTGATGACATCACACACATTGTGAAAGACGAACGGTGATAATTGGTGAGTACCATCGTGTAGTATGTCATGTCTGTCAGCCAAGTCATGGCATGTTTTTATGACTCCACAATCTTTTATGTGACGTAATGACTTTCTACTTGCTACTTTGTAACGCGTTATACCCAACTCTGTTGACTACAAACACGACGAATCATCTGAAACATCAAGTAGCTACATGCCCATTAGCCACGAAGCACAGTCACTCTGGCAAGCCGTTTTAACATTTAATCGCTAGACTGGATATTCATTACTGATATCTGAAACATAATTTTGCCTAGTCAAAACTCTTATTCAAGATATCTGTAATTAGATTTTGACTAGTCAAAACTCTAATTACAGATATCTGTAATTCAGTTCTGACTAGTAAGATTCAAACTACTTTTGCCATTCATGTGTATGGGGTTTGTCATTATAGATATCTCCAATGTAGCTGCAGATATCTGCAATTGTTATTGCGGATATCTGCAACTGAATTGTGGATATCTGTAATTCCAGTTTGAGATATCTACAATTTAATTTTGACTAGTCCTAATTCAAGTTCAAGATATCTTTAATTATCATCAATTGAAGATATCTACATGGTCCTTTCTAGATATCTTGAATTGAGTTTCGGATAGTCAGAATGACGTTGTAGATATCTTGAATTTGAATTATGACTAGTCAAAATGACATTGTAGATATCCGCAACTGAATTGTGACAAGTCAAAATGACGTTGTAGATATCCGCAGCTGAATTATGACTAGTCAAAATGACGTTGTAGATATCTGTAACTGAATTATGACTAGTCAAAATGACGTTGTAGATATCTGCAACCGAATTATGACTCGTCAAAATGACGTTGTAGATATCTGTAACTGAATTATGACTAGTCAAAATGACATTGTAGATATCTCAAACTGGAATTATAGATAGTCATAATGTAATTGTAGATATCTATAATGACAAACCCCATACACATGAATGGCAAAAAT
>NC_065523.1:4789814-4789999 GCF_006386435.1 Epinephelus moara | reverse complement strand
GAAGGTAAATCTATACTACTATACAAGCTGTACACTGACTACTTTAAGTTATATCAAAGTGTCATTTCTATAGTGTTGTCCCATGACAAGATATAATAAAATGTTTCCAAAAATGGGAGGGGTGTACTCACTTATGTGAGATACTGTGTGTGTGTATATATATATATGTATATATATATATATAT
>NC_065523.1:4777347-4789737 GCF_006386435.1 Epinephelus moara | reverse complement strand
ATTTGTATGTTGTGTATATATATATATATATATATATATAATATGAAGTTTGAATATATGGAATGAATGAAAGTCAGAATATATTTAACAAAACTTGAATATATGGAATGAATGTCTAAATACATAGAATGAAAGCCCGAATATATGGGATGAAAGTCTAAATACATAGGATGAAAGTCTAAATACATAGAATGAAAGCCCGAATATATGGGATGAAAGTCTGAATATATTGAATGAACCTCGAATGTATTGAATGAACCTTGAATATATGGAATGAATGTCAGAATAGATGGAATGAACCTTGAATATATGGAATGAATGTCTGAATATATGGAATGAACCTTGAATATATTGAACGAAAGTCAGAATATATAGAATAAAATCTGACGTCATAAAGGCACTAGCACCATCTTGTGTTTCCTCTGTATGCTTGTATTGGATGCTGCAGTGAATATGAGTGAGTCAGCGAGAGGCATAGTGGCAACAATTTTAAGCAATGAAGGCATAGTATTTTCCACATTGGCTAATTGACGTGGTAATGTTAACCATACCCAATACCGCAGTACGGTATGGGGTCCCGTTTGTAAAGTGGCTCACACTGAAATTAACAGCAACAATTTGCCACATTTAGCTTCAAACAACATTTAAAAAAGTGGTGTGAATTTTTTAAAGTCACTTTTTACCACAATTACAGCAATATTTAAAATGTTTCACAGTTAAATCTAAACATCTAATCTAATCTAATCTAAATGTTAAATCTAAATGTGCTTGGTGAAACTAAATTTTTAGCTAATATGCAAATGCCCACTGCCTGTCGCCGTAAGTAAAATAAAAGCCCGGGTGGTCAGACTGTGTTTATAGTAAGTAAGTAAGTAAGTAAGTAAGTAAGTAAATTTTATTTATATAGCACTTCTCACAGAGAGGACTCACAAAGTGCCTCACATGGTTAAGATACAAAAAATACAAATATCAGCATAGTATAATCAAAAAACAACAGAGTCATAGCAAATACATAAAACAAATTACAAAAAAAAAAAAAAATGCAGCAAAATACAGACAATATAATAGAATATTACTGGAATGCAAGCCTAAACAGATGTGTTTTTAACTGCCTTTTAAAAATGAAGACGCAGCTCTAAGCTCATATGGAAGTGCATTCCACCATTTAGGAGCAACGGACTCAAATGCTCAATCACCTTTAGTTTTTATGTTTGTATGAGGGACAGCAAGTAGAAGGCGGTCCTAACAGGACAGTGAAAAGACACAAGATCTACCAAGTAAGCAGGTGTATGACCAGGGAGGGCACTGTAAGTGACAGTTAGAATTTTGTATTGAATCCTGAAATTAACAGGGAGCCAGTGCAAGGATGCCAAAGATTCAGATATGTCTGAATCTGTGAGATCTAGACAGAAGCGGCAGCGTTCTGGACTAATTGGAGGCGATCTAATAAAGTTTTGTTGAGACGGGTGAGATACTATGGATCTGAGTTTGGAAATGTTTTTGAGGTGGAAAAAGCAGGAGTGAGTTATAGTTTTGATGTGCTTATCAAGAAGCATGGTCTGACTAAATATTACGGTTGGGCGATATGTTAAAAATTTCCAACCGGCCACCGGCAGCCCATCAACCGGCGGTTGCCGATATATTCGGCAGTTGTGTGTGTGGCGGAGAAAAAAAAAAAAGAGGGGGGATGTTGCATTCATGTGATGTCGGAAAAAATCTAAAAATGACTTTCAGAATGGAATAATTCACATGAACACCACCTCATGTCAGAAAAACAACTCGGCAACTCTTTTTCTGCCACGTCCGCAACGGCATTATTATAAAGACAGCGCAAAGGGAGTGGACATTATTATTTTATGAGATTGTGTGATTTTTGCACTTTATTTTTCCAATGTCCTTCGTTTATATTTACTTATTTGTTATTATAGGCTACTGTTACTGTGTGACTTTTGTGGACCGACCAACTGTTTATTCTGTTTGAATATATTTACCTGCGCCTTATCCTCTGACTGTGGTCTTTAATGTCAAAATTAATGAATTGAAATTTTACTGAAACATACAGCCTGTAGGCTATGCTCTTATGTAACAAAAAATAAATCACCTTGAGATCTTTGCTGAGTAATAAGCTGTAAAGAAGGGCCGAAGACGACTGTCAGACACCATTTTAAAAAGAGTCTGATGGCTGCAGAAGGACGCATTCGCTCACAGCCTCTAAATGAGCAAACAGGTGGGAGATAGGGATAACATACCTGTCCTACTATAACGATCGGGGTGCACAACTGCACATCTTTTTTGATGTAGTTCTCAAATATGGTTTATGATAACGTTACTTTCACCTCCGCCATCACAGATGTTTTGTGAAAGACTTGTCGGAAATCAGTGTGAAGCTGCCAGTTCCAATACACGCACACTTTGAATTGTGCTCTACATAGTAATTAAGAAATATATGTACCAAGTTGAATTCTGTGGAGACAGACCATTAATTTAGCAAAATAAAATGACAAAAATCACCCAAAAAATCGCCAAAAATGAAACCAACCGTGATGGACTCAGCCGATGGGCGATTGGCGATGTATTCGTCTAATCGCCCAAGTCTACTAAATATGACCCCAAGGTTTCTCAAACTGTGGTGCACATATGAAGTAAGGGACCCTAAGCAGCTGGCCACTTTAGAGGCTGAGATGTCAGGGGTAACAATTAATACTTTAGTTTTGGCTGCATGCAACTGAAAGTTACTAGCCATCCAGTCCATAATTACAGTCAAACAATCCTGCAGTGCATCTATTCCGTCTGTCCTATCAGGGTTAAAAGAAAAATATAACTAAATGTCATCCGCATACATGTGGGATGAGATACTTTCAAAATTGCTGATGACATCTCTGAGAGGAAGCATGTATAGCGTGAAAAGTATAGGCCCTAAACTGAACCTTGGGGCACCCCGCACCAGGGGGGGACAGACTCTGACTTATGAGGATCAACAGCCACAGAGAGTGATTTATCAGACAGGATTTAAACCAGTGAAGGGCGGTCCCTGAGATGCCTACCCAGTCCCTCAGCCTGTCTACAAGGATGTGGTGATCAACCGTGTCAAAGGCTGCACTGAGATAAAGCAGAACCAGGATCATGCACTTACCAGCATCAGAGGCCATCATAATGTCATTGGAGACCCTGAGAAGAGCGGTTTCTGTGGAATGTAACTGACAATAACCAGACTGAAATTTGTCAAAAATATTGAATCTGTCCAAAGCAGTGACTAACTGGTTTGCCACAACTTTTTCTAAAATTTTAGACACAAAGGGCAGCTTGGAAATGGGCCAATAGTTGCTAAGAACAGAAGGGTCAAGATCAGACTTTTTAAGAAGCGGCTGAACAACTGCTTTCTTGAAATGGGACGGGACACAACCAGAAAACAGTGAGCAATTGATTATGGAGAGCAGAGATGGACCAGTAGTGCTGAAAACATTTTTCAACAAAGTTGTGGGCAGGATATCTAATGGACTAGAAGAGATCTTCATAGTACGCACAAGATCTGCTAAGTCTTGTAAGGAGACAGACGAGAAATTATCAATAACTGGCTGTTGTTTGGGATAGAGCTTAGATTCTCTGCCCGAGCCTGAGCCTGGCCCGACCCGGCCCGTGGGCCCAAGCCGGGGGGGGGTGGTAGAGATAAGTAGGAGGGACAGCGGCTTTCCGTGCCTCCAAAAAATATGCCCTATTCATTCAGTGTTTACCCAACACGCTCAATACATGGACATGCAATGACAAATTGGCATTAACTTATTACGTTATAAAAAACGATGAAAATATGGACTTACCCATGTTTAAAATGACCTGTTGAAGTGAAAAAACGAGTACTGACGGGAACAGACGAGTGGAGTCGATGTTTAACCGGCGCGGAGAGCGCGGGTGAAATGCGCTGCCTGTGTGGACAGTCAAGCGCCTGCGAGTACACTCGCAGGACTTCCGCGGCACTAACGCGCTCAGTGTGTCCTTAGCGTTAATTATAACAGCCAACTTTTTGAAAAATGTCGGGTTTAAATCGGGCTCGGGCCCATAATTACAGTTAATTGGACGGGCTGGGCCAGCTCGGGCCCATAATTACAGTTAATTGGACGGGCTGGGCCAGTCCCGGACATAACGTGCATGGGCTCAGGCCGGGTCAGGCTGAATTTTTTGGGCCCGATCTAAGCTCTAGTTTGGGAGAATCAGGAAGGGAGGAGGTGAAGGAGGGCGCCATACTGGCCTTGACACTGGCGACCTTGTTCACAAAAAACATAAAAAAATTACTACAGTCCTTATCAGAGGTGGTTGCGCACCAGTAATGTTTTTATGGTGTCAAAAATGACCCTTGGATTTCTCTGATTGGAGGAGATAAGACTTGCAAAATAAGAGGCTCTGGTCACCTTAACCACAGAATTGAATTCAACTAACAGTTCTTTAAAGTGAAGACGATGTACAAGAAGCTTGGTTGATTTTCACAAGCGCTCAGCTCTCCGACATTTGCAACTAAGGCCATGGATGTCATCATTTAACCAGGGAGTGGGATTAGCAGCAGGAATAGTACGAGGCTTTAAAGGAGCAATCTCATCAACAATGGCAGAGCAGTGTGATGTTAAAGTTAAAGCTTGAGAATCAACGTCTACTTCAATACTGAAAGGCTGCACCACACTGT
This sequence comes from Epinephelus moara, assembly GCF_006386435.1. Classification (NCBI taxonomy): domain Eukaryota; kingdom Metazoa; phylum Chordata; class Actinopteri; order Perciformes; family Serranidae; genus Epinephelus; species Epinephelus moara. The sequence continues at coordinate 4,785,065 of NC_065523.1, read as the reverse complement.
CAAAAGCAGTGGAAAATTTCTCAGCAGAGAGGTTGTTTAACATACGGGACAGTTTCATACGCTTACTGGTTGAACAATCAGAGATAACAGACAAGTTAAAAAGGATGCAGTTATGATCGGTGACAAGCAGCTCCTAAGACGATAAAATCAATGTCCAAACCAAGTGTAAAAACAAGGTCCAGCGTGTTTCCCTTAATGTGTGTCAGGCCATTGACATGTTGAGCAAAATTAAAAGATTCTGTGAGATTTATAATGTTATTAACAAAGCTGTTTGTGGTGTCATTTACAGGCACATTCAAATCGCCAAGCATTTAAATTCTCTCAGATTTAGTGATGGAAGCTAAGAGGTCAAGGAATTCAACCAGATAAGGGCCATTAATACCAGGAGGGCGATAAATTAAAATACAATAAAACGGGTTAGAGTGGCTAACTTTGGAATTTAACAGTTCAAATGAGGAGTTCCGCAGTTCACTCATGAGGAGAAACTGTCTTTATACAACAAAGCAAGGCCACCACCATGGCCAGTGGTCCTTGGGGCACATATGAATGAGCAATCAGGCGGGCATAGCTCCTTCATGGACACATATTCTTCATCCCTTTGCCAGGTCTCGGTGAAAAACATAAAATCTAAATCCTTAGTGATGAAAAAATCATTCCGAATGAATGATTTGTTGGAGATCGAGTGTGCATTCAACAATGCCAGCTTGAGGGACGTGGGACCAGCATTGCAGACAGTGGATGTTTTTGACAGTGGCTGCATGTACCAGAAGTTGTGGACTGTGTGGTTTTGATGTCTGTAATGTCTGTTATTCATTACGACAGGTATGAGAGTGGGCTCTGAGTTGCATTTGATGTTGACAAGGTTTTTGAGGTTTGCAAAATTTAGTAGGACAGTAGGGACGGTAGGGACAAGACCAGTAGTTTGGGCAATAGGAAGCTGGGAGGGGGTTTTTTGTCTGTAGAGGCTAGTGGCAGCTGGAGCCTGTAGGGGGAGTAGCTACAGGAGGCAGTGACCACAGAAGGCTTTGTAGAAGAAGAGGCGGGAGCTGAGGAGGAGGTGTGGCATGTAAACAGTCAAGCATGTATGAGTGGCATGGTATGTACAGTATGCTGTATGTTAGCTGCTAGCATGCGGCTTCCTAACTTGCTCGGGTGAAGTCCATCGTGCCAACAGAAGGAGGGGCGGTTCCAAAATAAGTTAAAATTTTCTATAAAATAAAAACCGTGGATAGTGCAGGCAGCCTGGATCCAAGAATGGAGGTGGAGGAGCCTACTTAACCGCTCCGCCGAAGCCAAGTGTGGGAAGAGGGCCGCTGATGAAGATTGACTTCCCGTGGTCTTTTAAGGCATTGAACAGACTGTTAAAGTCGCTCTTTAGCCGCTCAGACTGACCCCGGACCACATCGTTGGCTCCAATGTGCAAAATGAGACATTTAATGGAGTGTGGAAATTTAATTTTTAATTTTATATACTTATATACAATATATATATATATATATATATATATATATATACAATTTACAATTTTATTTACAATTTTTGCAGTAGATTTGGGAGTTTATCTATAATTTTTGTGACAGTGGCTCCTGGAAGACAGTGAGTGGTGGAATTAAACGAGCGAATGTTGCTTATTATGGAGTCACCTACTATGGCAGTAGTTGGGGAGAACAAAGGGTGAGGACGAGGAGGCCAGCACCGCTGCTCTGAGGGAGGTGTTGGCAGAGTGTGTGGTGAGGTCACAGCCTCAGCGGTGGTTGGGGGCTCCCGAGTCCTTTGAAGGCGGGGAAGACCACAGGAGCGTCTCGCCCTGAGAGCAGCCTCCGTCACGATCTTACACCGGGAGGAGGTGGTCACAGACCTGAAAGAGGGTCCCGGAGCAGACCCACCAACCCCCCGGGCTGCTGGCAGCGTAGTCACAGGGTAAACAAAAGGAGAATGGACAGTTTGTAGTGGAGGGAATTCCTCAACACTCAGGATATCATACCTGTTTTCCAGTTGGAGCTCACAAGGTGGGGAAGGTATCGGGCTGGACCTCTCTCGCCCTTTTCCAGATACTGACTCTTGGTTGGGAGAGGAGCTGTTAGCTCTGAGCCTTGGATTTGGACTGAAGGTGAATGTAGCCTTTGCACTCCTATTCGCCTATTTTGGCCTGGCCCCCAGCAACAGCCACGAGTCCTCAGCAGGGAGATGTGGAGCTGGAGCTGAGGAGGCCAGCCTTGATATAGCTGTATTGGCTGCATCATGCTCTGGGAGGGTGGAGTCCAGATCCGCAGGGTTGCCTGGAGGACCTATGGCAACCACAGAGTCGAGGAGAGATTCTTCATTTCTGATCCAGTAGAGGTTGGAAATGCACCACTCCAGCTCCGTGATCTTCTGGGACTTATGGAGGCAGCTGTCACAGTCATGTGGAGTGGTGAGTGGACCCATGGGGAGCAGATGGGGTAGCCTAGGAAACAAAACAAACTACGGCAACAATGGTGTAATGTGTGATGGCATAGTGTTTATATTTGCCAGGAAGCTACTTTCTCTAGCTTTTTAGCAAATTGGTATGAGCCACAATAGAAAACTTACGCACGAGGACTCCAAAAGGAGTCCGCAGCGTTGTGTTGTCACAGATCAGGGTGGGTTTGGATCCAGCAGAAAGCTGGAGTTACCGGCGCGGGCCCAAACACTGGGCCCGTTGAGATGAATGAGTGTCCGGGAGAAACCAGTGAGCTGCCCGGTAGCTGCAGTCGCTCCGGTGTCCAGAAAACGACAGAGAATGTGTAAAAATGGCTTTTGGGGTGACCGAAGTGTTTACAGGGGTCTTTCACTCTCAGGCGGCCAGTATCGTAGTGGTTGATTTGGTTGTAAAACACAGAAAAACTACTGTTGCTTAAAGTTAGCGAAGCGCTTATCTAGTTTGGGGTGCGGCTGTGTGAGGACTTTCTCAGCCCTTGTTTGGCCCCCTGTCACAGACAACCAAACCCCATATGAAGTTAACACAGCAACAGCAGAAAACGTATAACACTGAGCTGTTAAATAGTCCTAAAAAAACTCACACCGAAACAGTTTGCCTTTGTCAGTAAACCCATTAATAACTGTGAGGTGATGTTAGCTGTGTAATGCTAACAGTCTCAGTAACAGTAGTATAGCATCAAATGATGAATTAAAACCAAACTTATCAGGGAAAATGAACACTTGAGTATACATCACCGTGATAAGAACTATCTAAAATGACAGAAACCATGTTTGGGGAAATTTTATTTGACATGTACTTTGAGTTTTTATTGTCCTTTCCTTGCTTGGCAACATGCCAACATGTCCGGGGATTTAGCTGAAAACATTGGAAGGGCCGTTGTGACCGCAATTCAGAATTTCATGTTAGCATGTAAGCTAACTTTAGCTAGTTTCATATAGCTTACATGCTAACATAAGGAACATATGCTACGCCAGTTAGAAAACAAACATACCGTTGGGGACAGCGACAGTATCCACCATAGAGCACATACATACATGGTTTCTGTCATTTTAGGTAGTTCTTATCACCCTGATGTATGCTCAAGTGTTCATTTTCTCCAATTAGTTTGGTTTTAATTCGTTATTTGATGTTATAAACACATGCTGTGTCTCAAATCGCGTACTTCTATTAGTACACTTCCATGTAGTATACTATGTGCACTATGTACTTATTGGTATAGTGTGCAAATTTCAACAGGGTAGTGTTGTCTCAAACCAAACACAGCCGTTGTGCATTTACTGAAAATGACGACTGCAAATTAGCTAGTTAGCAAACTAGCATTAGCATTTGCATTGTCGTTCACAGTACCAAATCATTAAAGACTGCTAAATTAGAAGAAAAAGTTAGGACACCCTACCCCCTAATAGCTAGTGTTACCCCCTTTGGCTGAAATAACTTCAGTGAGACACTTCTTGTAGCCATCTACCAGTCTCTGACATCGGAAAGTTTGCCCCACTCCTCAGCACAGAATTCCTTCAGCTGTGAGATGTTTTAGGGGTTTCTTGCATGTGCAGCCCGTTTCAAATCACCCCACAGTATCTCAGTGGGATCAAGATGAGCCAGACCTGGGCATGTTGGCAGTTGTTTTGAATGTCCTCCACTTGTAGACTATTACCCGGACAGTGGAATGGCTGATTTCAAATTCTTTTAAATCCCTTACCAGACTCATAAGCTGCTACAATCTTCTGTCTGATGGCAACAGAAAGCTCTTTTGATCTCAGCATGGTGTTCACTCTCACTTCAAAAGTCAGGAGCACACCAAACTAAATGTCTGAGGTTTAAATAGGGCAAGCCTCCCTCAAAATGCTGAGTAACATTGTTCTAATCATGTGCACCTGATGTGATACAACTGTGTGTGATTTTAGCCATTTTAAGTGGAAATAAATGTGGGGGTGTGCTAATTTATTCCTCACCAGATATTGCATTGTTTTTAAATTACATTTTACAGAAGTTTTTTAAGTTTTAAAAAGTCTTTTCTTCAGTTTTAATTGTTTAGTTACATTACTTGAATCTCTCAGTATTGTTAAAATTGAATTAAATACCCATATGTCCAAATATGTAAAAAAAACAAAAAAAAAACCCACACACACACAGGCTTTCATGGGTGTCCTATTTTTTTCAGATTCAGATTCAGATTCAGAATACTTTATTAATCCCCGGGGGGAAATTGTTTCACATGGCTGTATATATATATATATATATATATATGTGTGTGTGTGTGTGTGTGTGTGTGTGTGTGTGTGTTTAAGTAATAATATATAAGTAGAGCAGAGTAGAACAGAGCAGAGTAGAGCAAAGTAGAGCAGAGTAAACCAGAGCACAGTACAACAGAGTATAGTAGAGTAGAGCAGAGTAGAGCAAAGTAGAGCACAGTAGAACGGAGTATAGAATATAGCAGAGCATAGTAGAGAGGAGTAGAGCAGATTATAGAATAGAGCAGAGTATTGTAGAGTAGAGCAGAGCAGAATGGAGTATAGTAGAGCAGAGCAGAGTATAGTAGAGTAGAGCAGCGTAGTGCAAAGTAGAGCAGAGTAGAACAGAGCAGAGTATAGTAGAGCAGAGTAGTGCAGAGTAGAGTAGAGCACAACAGAGCAGAGCATAGTATAGTGGAGAAGAGTATAGTAGAATAGAGCAAAGTAGAGCAGAGTAGAGCAGAGTAGAGTAGAGCAGAGCAGAGCAGAGAAGAGCAAAGTAGAGCAGAGTATAGTAGAGCAGAGTAGAGCAGAATATAATAGAGTAGAGCAGAGTAGAGCAAAGTAGAGCAGAGTAGAACAGAGCAGAATAGAATAGAGTAGAGAAGAGTAGAGTATAGAGTAGAGCAGAGTAGGGTAGAGAAGAGTAGATTAAAGAGTAGACCAGAGTAGAGTAGAGTAGAGCAGAGTATAGAGTAGAACACAGCACAGTAGAGTAGAGCAGAGTAGAGTAGAGTAGAGCAGATTATAGAGTAGAGCAGAGCATAGTAGAGTAGAGCAGAGTATAGTAGAGTAGAGCAAAGCAGAGCAGAATAGAGTAGAGCAGAGCATAGTCGAGTAGAGCAGAGCAGAGTAGAGAAGAGTATAGTAGAGCAGAGTAGAGCATAGTAGAGCATAATAGTGCAAAGTAGAGCAGAGTAGAACAGAGCAGAGTAGAGCAAAGCAGAGCAGAGTAGAATAGAGTAGACCAGAGTAGAGCAGAGCAGAATAGAGTAGAGTAGAGCGGAGCATAGTACAGTAGAGCAGATTATAGAATAGAGCAGAGTATAGAAGAGTAGAGCAGAGCAGAATAGAGTAGAGTAGAGCAGAGTAGAGAAGAGTATAGTAGAGCATAGTAGAGCATAATAGTGCAAAGTAGAGCAGAGTAGAACAGAGCAGAGTAGAGCAAAGTAGAGCAGAGTAGAACAGAGCAGAGTACAGTAGAGTAGAGCAGAGTAGAGCAAAGTAGAGCAGAGTAGAACAGAGTATAGAGTATAGCAGAGCATAGTAGAGTAGAGCAAAGCAGAGCAGAATAGAATAGAGTAGACCAGAGTAGAGCAGAGCATAATAGAGTAGAGTAGAGCGGAGCATAGTAGAGTAGAGCAGATTATAGAATAGAGCACAGTATAGTAGAGTAGAGCAGAGCAGAATAGAGTAGAGTAGAGCATAGTAGAGTAGAGCAGAGTACAGAAGAGTAAAGTAGAGCAGAGTAGAGTAGAGCAGAGTAGTGCAAAGTAGAGCAGAGTAAAACAGAGCAGAGTAGAGCAGCGTATAGTAGAGTAGAGCAGAGTACAGCAAAGCAGAGTAGAGCAGAGTAGAGTAGAGCAAAGTATAGTAGAGCAGAGTATAGTAGAGTAAAGCAGAATAGAGTAAAGCAGAGTAGCGTAGAGAAGAGTAGAGTATAGAGTAAAGCAGAGTAGAGTAGACCAGGGTAGAGCAGAGCAGAGAAGAGCAAGACTTTGGACCACAAAATTATGGGGTTTAACTACTGACCATTCCATTTTGTCACTACCGAAATGATCATGTCACTACCGAAACTGTACCATAGGTTTCAGTAGTGACTGTTTCGGTAGTGACATTCCTAGCTATTTTTCAGGATAACTAAAGAATGCTAGCAGTCACATGGCTAACAAACACGTTTGAAGAGTTGTTCACACAGAAAAACATAATATTTTGCATAAACCCCCAAATTTTTACATAATTGAAGAGAACATGTGTTCGATAGTGACAATTTTAAAAGTTACACACTGATTTTCAGACTTTGGAAGACATTTATTTAAAAAATGATGGGAGTCAGCGACTTACCATGCAGCCATGTGGGACGGGGGTGCAGTACTACCCCCCTTCTCAGAAATTCCGGGGTGTGGCTAAAATCCAGACTCAACCAGTGCATTAAAACTCTTGCATTTCGGTAGTGACATGAAAACAAGGGACACTATTTTTTAAACATAGTTTCTTAATTTAAAAATTAATCCGACAATACATCTAAATCTTTCAACTAATGTTTAAACTTAATCACAAAGATGTTTTAAATTAGACTTTTGAAAAAAAATATGAAAAATGTTTTAAGTGTTATTTACATGAATTGAATTTTAGAGGTCAGGGTTGGGGACAGCTACTTCCCAATAGAAAGTACCCTATAAATGATGATTTTGTATATATTTAGCGTATCACTTTTTCATTTAATGTCCTGGGTTTAAATAGGTCATAACATAATCTTTGTAAATATCTATGTCTGAATACTTAATTTTATTATTTTTGTTGTTTTTTTTTGTTAAGGGACAGCACTTTGCACAAAATCGGTAGAATGCCCCATATACACACACACACCAAAACAAACAAACAAACAAACAAAAAAAAAAACAATTCCTGTGCCAGAAAACTATGGAGCTATATTGGGGCCAAATGTTTTGAACTGTTTTTTCTTCCTCCGAGAACCCTCACCTTATCGTGGTGGAGGAGGTTGAGTGCCCTAATGACCCTAGGAGCTGTGCTGTCGGGGGCATTTCGCCCCTGGTAGGGTTTCCCATGGCAGATTGGTTCTGGGCGAAGGGTCAGACGAAGAACAGTTCAAAAGACCCTTCATGATGGAAAATAACAAGAGCTGGCGTACCCGGCCCGGAGGGTTACCGGGGCCCCGCCCTGGAGCCAGGCCTGGGGCTGGGGCCCGTGGGCGAGCGCCTGGTGGCTGGGCCTTCGCCCATGGGGTCCGGCCGGGCCCAGCCCGAACCGGCTACATGGGCTCGTCCCCCTGCAGGCCCACCACC
>NC_065523.1:4763588-4777053 GCF_006386435.1 Epinephelus moara | reverse complement strand
TCATTTGACCTGCGGCCATATGTTCTGGACACTCGGGTGAAGAGAGGAGCAGAGCTGTCAACTGATCACCACCTGGTGGTGAGTTGGATCAGGTGGCAGGGGAGGACGCCACGCAGACCGGGCAGGCCCAAACGAGCAGTGAGGGTCTGCTGGGAACGCCTGGCGGAAGAACCTGTCAAGATGATCTTCAACTCCCACCTCCGGGAGAGCTTCGACCGCGTCCCGAGGGCAGAAGGGGACATTGAGCCCGAATGGGCCTTGTTCTGCTCCGCCATTGTCAAGGCGGCTGTTGCGAGCTGTGGCCACAAGGTCACAAACCCGCTGGTGGACACCAGAGGTGAGGGGAGCCGTCAGGCTGAAGAAGGAGGCCTACAGGGCATGGTTGGTCTGTGGGTCTCCAGAAGCAGCTGACGGGTACCGGCGGGCCAAGCGGAGTGCAGCAGCGGTAGGGGCGGGGAACTCCTGACGTCAACTGGGGACACTGTCGGGCGGTGGAAGGAATACTTTGAGGAGCTCTTCAATCCCACCAACACGTATTCCAGTGAGGAAACAGAGCCGGGGGTCTCGGGGGCGGGTCGTCCAATTTCTGGGGCAGAAGTTGCCATGGTAGTGAAGCAACTACGCCGCGGCGGAGCCCCGGGGGTGGACGAGATTCGCCCTGGATATCTCAAGGCTCTGGATGTTGTAGGGCTGTCCTGGCTGACACGCCTCAGCAACATTGCGTGGACATCGGGGGCAGTGCCTCTGGAGTGGCAGACCGGGGTGGTGGTCCCCATCTTCAAGAAAGGGGACCAGAGGGTGTGTTCCAACTACAGGGGGATCACACTCCTCAGCCTACCCGGTAAGGTCTACGCCAGGGTGCTTGAGAAGACGGTCCCGTCGATAGTTGAACCTCGGATTGAGGAGGAGCAATGTGGTTTTCGTCCCGGACGCGGAACCGTGGACCAGCTCTTTACCCTCGCAAGAGTGCTGGAGGGGGCATGGGAGTTCGGCCAGCCAGTCCACATGTGTTTTGTGGATTTGGAGAAGGCTTACGACCGTGTCCCCAGGGGCATCCTGTGGGGGGTACTACGCGAGTATGGGGTTGGTGGCCCTTTGCTAAGGGCCATCCAGTCCCTGTACCGAAGGAGCACGAGTCTGGTTCGCGTGGCCGGCAGTAAGTCGGACCTGTTCCCGGTGAGGGTTGGACTCCGCCAGGGCTGCCCTTTGTCACTGGTTCTGTTCATAACTTTCATGGACAGAATTTCTAGGCGCAGCGGAGTGGTGGAGGGTGTCAGGTTCGGTGACGGGAGGATCTCGTCCCTGCTCTTTGCGGATGATTATGGTCCTCCTAGCTCCATTGAACAGTGACCTCCAGCTCTCGCTGGGACGGTTCACAGCCGAGTGTGAAGCGGCTGAGATGAGAATCAGCACCTCCAAGTCTGAGGCCATGGTCCTCAGCCGGAAAAGGGTGGATTGCCCACTCCAGGTCGGGGGGGAGGTCCTGCCTCAGGTGGAGGAGTTTAAGTATCTCAGGATCTTGTTCACGAGTGGGGGTAGGATGGAGCCGGAGACTGACAGGCGGATTGGGGCGGCGTCAGCAGTGATGCGGGCACTTAACCGGTCCGTTGTGGTGAAAAGGGAGCTTAGCCAGAAAGCAAAGCTCTCGATTTACCGGTCGATCTACGTTCCAACCCTCACCTATGGTCACGAGCTCTGGGTAGTGACCAAAAGACGAGATCACGAGTACAAGCGGCAGAATTGAGTTTCCTCCGCAGGATGGCTGGGCTCAGCCTTAGAGATAGGGTGAGGAGCTTGGACATCAGTGAGGGCTTCGGAGTAGAGCTGCTGCTCTTCCACATCGAGAGGAGCCAGTTGAGGTGGTTCGGGCATCTGGTAAGGATGCCTCCCGCACGCCTCGCTTGTCCAACCGGGAGGAGACCTCGGGGCCGCCCCAGGACACGCTGGAGGGATTTCATCGCCCGGCTGGCCTGGGAACGCCTCGGGGTTCCCTCGGAAGAGCTGACGAAAGTGGCTGGGGAGAGGACTGTCTGGGCTTCTTTGCTGAGGCTGCTGCCCCCGCGACCCGGACCCGGATAAGCGGAGGACGACGAGTACGAGAATTTCCAGCTTTGCCAATTCGCCGCTTAAAGACGTCAGAAACATTTTATGTTGTCACAAAACGACCTCTCATTTTGAACATTTCTCACCTGGGTGCTGGCTCCAGCAGGTCTTCAACGAACACCACTGACCACTCAGTGAGGTTCATGGCTTTGAAAATGAACATTTAGGGTGGTTTTAGGACAGGTTCACACATGGCCATAGGCAGCAGTGTTAAGCCAGGCCAGCCAAATTCTCAGAAAATGAGCAATCGTCACTATTTTGGTCATAGCCACTCTATTTCATCATAAACAATCCAGAAAGTGCAAAATACCGGACTTCTCCTTAAAGCTGTCTGTCATGATTTCACGCCCCTCTCAGTTGATGCCACGTCCCCACACTAGATCAGGGCCAAAAGTCTGAAACTGCAAAGAAAAGATCTGAAACTGAAAAAGAAAGATCTGAAAGTGAAAGAAACTTTTTGTACACTTTTTTTTTTTGAATACATTGATGTTTTTTCAGAATTCAAGATCAAAACTTGAATTTTAAGTTTCAAATTTTATTTTTTCAAGTACAAAACATTTTGTCCCAATATAGCTCCATAGAAAACCGCCTTGTCCCAGACAAGAACTCACAACTTCAAACAATAAACAGGGTTCACCGCTAAGGTTTTTTTTCACTTGCCCGGTCAGGCAAGTTGGTCAGAGATCTCCTCACCCTATCTCTAAATACATTTATTTTATCAATTAGTTATTAACTTTTACTATTTTTAGCAACTTGCCCGATTGGGCAAGTGAGTTGTTAGTTTACATGCCCGACCTTGAGTTTTACTTGCCCCGGGCAATCGGGCAATCCTTATTGTTGAGCCCTGATAAAAAAATGTGTTAAAAGCCTTTAAAATCTAAAACTACACCCATGTGTTAAAATATACTGTTGTTATCTTCATGTTAAAATGTATTTTTGTTTATCAAAATGCTAGCCCTTAAAAGATGTGTCACATTTTTTGGTCAACTTTTTTAAAAGGTGGGAATGCTGCTTAAGTATTGGTAGGTTTTCTACTTTCTCAAAAACTCATTAAATAATATTGATCTCAGGTGTGTCTCAACCAGAAAGGCCAGTTTAGACCAAAGATTCCCCTTGCAATGACTTGCAACTTGCACATAGTTGCAAGTCACTGGTATCGTACCGTGGGTCCCAATTTTGGTACCGTGACAACAACACTACCTACGGCAGTTGGGTCATAGGGTCAAAGTGTGGAGAAGACGCAGAGAACGCTTTGCTGATTGCTGCACTAACAGAGTAACATCCTCTGGTGGAGGCAGTGTGATGGTGTGGGGCGGCATCTCCCTCAATGGAAAAACAAGGCTTGTCATCATTGGCGGCAATCTCAATGCAGAGAGATATTGAGATGAAATTCTGCAACCAGTGGCAATCCCATATCTCCACAGTCTGTGACCGAACTCTATCCCTCAAGATGACAACGCTCGCCTGCACAGAGGTGGGTTTATTAGAGACTAACTCCAGAATTTGGGAGTGGAGAGGATGGAATGGCCTGCCAGCAGTCCTGACATCAACTCCATTGAACACTTGTGGGATCAGCTTGGGCGTGCTGTTCGTGTCAGAGTGACCAACACAACCATGTTGGCTGACTTGTGACAAATGCTGGTTGAAGAATGGGATGCTATCCCACAGCAGTGTGTGACCAGGCTGGTGACCAGCATGAGGAGGAGGTGCCAGTTAGGGTGCAGTGTAGCAGTAATCACTGAATAAGCGGCACTGATAGCTAGCTCCACCCAGACCCTGGTGGTGTGCAGTGCAGTAAGAGAGGGCAGAATTAACATAGAAACCAAAATGCGTAACTGGTCAAAAATATTCTTGGCAGTTAACCATTGACATCCCCATACAGGACACTCTTTTTAATCCACCACGTTTGTAGCCTCATGTCTGTTCCAGAAATATGTCAGTCAGTGAGGACGGACCTGTATGGAGACTCCAAAGTTGTTCCCATCTTCTATTCTGGGGATGAGCAGCTGGACCCACGTCTTCACCTGACAGAGTGTGGAGACAAGATGACTCAACTCTGACATATCTGTACACTGTGAACAGATGGATTCCTTTTGTGTGTGTGTGTGTGTGTGTGTGTGTGTGTGTGTGTGTGTGTGCGTGTGTGTGTGTATGTTCAGAGACTTACTGTGTTACACTTCTCAATCAGTGTCCTGATTTCTGGTTTGACTCGTTCAATCAGGTCCACCAGCTTGGTGTTACATTTCAGCATCCCCTCTGGCATCACCAGCATTTTTGTTCCCCCTGGAACCAAACAGCATCCACAGTCCACACAACCAAAACTTTTCTTTTCATCAAAGAGCAATGTTGCTGCCGGGTCAAGTTCTCACACTGCTGCTTAACTTTGATCAAACACAAGTCCGTCAGCACAAATGTTTCTCTGAAATTCTCATCTTTTGTTTTTACCTTGCCAGCTGTCATCAGTGACTCCATCTTCTAGTTTCCTCTTCTTGGTATTCTGCAGCAAAAACAGAAGATGTCATTTCAGTTTTGGCAATGTCTGCCTGTTGGTCACTCAATCCAGATATGGAGATATCGCTGTCAGCACACACAACTCCTTTCATAGAACAAAATGGCAGACGGTCAGGTCACAAATTGTCCAACTCGTTGGAAAATGATCAAGTTATCGTAGAGAATTAGCACATTGTCACTATACATCCACCATGTCCTATCGGGAATGCATCAGGATGCTTTAGCATTTACATTCCAAAAAATACATGGTAAAATGGGAACAACTTTTGAAAATGGTCCAGTATTGAGTGAGAGGGCTTTAGTCTGCAGCAGCAAAACAGGCTGCAGTGTAATCACGTGGGGCAAGTGCACACCCTCAATGTCTGTCCACTAGAAGTTAGGGCTGGGTGACATAACGACTATATACAATAAATCGATATATTTTTAAGCAAGATATAGATTTAGACAATAACATTTATAGTGATATAGGGTGAAGTTGCGTTACGTAACGCTGTTCTTCTGAAAAGCCGTGCCAGTGTGCATCTCTCTTCTCTCAAAATATCCGCTCAGCTCCGCCCCACTCACTCACTCACTCACAAGTTCTCCAGCAACACTAAGAGAGACACAGAGCTGCTCCTCTGTTTATTCAGTCTGTTAATGAGTTGTTCGTCAGTCTTAGTCATCAGTCCTTATGTTGCACATGCTGCGCTAAATTAGTCTGTGAGATGAATGAAGTGACCACAGTAGCATACAGTACATGCAGTACAGGGTTGCGCTGCGTGTGTGGGAGACAGAGCTGCTTGATTGTGTAAGGTGAGCTTTTGTTTGCTAGTTTGTGTGTGAGGTGGATCATAGCGCATCAACGTTCTTATTTGTAGTTGTGTGACATTAAGACAGCGCCTGGATGCAGGCAGCAGATGTGTTAAAAACGTAGCGACAGAACATTTCACTTCATATAGACGTATATAATGAGGACAAAATGTCTCTCACGCCTTCCTTCCCTCGGCCTCTCTGTTGATGCTCTGTGCATTAATAAGATAAATAGCTTAAATAAATAAAAAGATTTAAACCATTTTCCAGCCCAAGATTCATTTGAAAGGCCCTGAAAAAAACCCACGTTTTTATCTCCTCCCACAGAGATTTTTAATTGTGTCAAACTTCAATGGATTTAGGCTGATTTGATACTTTTATACTTATGTTCTGGTTTTCTGTACCATGCTGTACCTTTAAACCTCTGTAGCCCCAGTGCTATATGCAAAAAATTAATGTACAACCCTGCTATTCATTTTATATCATTTTTCATTTCCATGTTGTGCAGCTATATATTTTAAAACAGGGGAAAAAATACCTGTCTTTGCATTTTATTTTGATCACACTCTGTTTATATAAAAAGTGCTTGTGACATCTCAAATGTGGCTCTGACTTGCAACTGAACATGTAGCCCATTTCATAGAAAACACTGAGATATATATCATGTATCGCCATTCATCCTGAAAGTACAGATATCAATTTTTTGTACATATCACCCAGCCCAACTAAAAGTGGGTTTTTTTTGCCATGGACAAGCTCAGATTATAATCGTAAGTGTGTAACAACATTATTGAAATCTTAGTGTGAGCGAGTAAGATCCTTTTTGTGTGGCCCAAAACAGCCCTGAAATTGCTGTTGCTAAACCCACCAGACTCCATTTAAATAAAAAAGTAATTTTAGCGTGTATAAAGCCAGCATATTTTGACATCTAACTGGATGAATAAGGTTTTATTTTAACTAAACCAGAGTTGGTGATTGATGTAGGATACCACATTGAACAATTGGACTGCTGTAAGTTTCCCATTTCATCTGGCAGTCATGGTGCACTGAATGCAACACAAACCTGCACACTGCTCTTTTTTTTTGATAACTGTGTGAGAGTCAGTGAGCCATTCTGTTTTGAGCGCATTACTCTGTGAGCCTCTACATAACTGGGACACATAACTCTGTCACATTTCTCATTTCTGCACACAACACTTCTCAGCATGGGGTCAGGTAATACTGAGCGCCACTTGAACTGTTAACTGCCTGTCTGTAATCCAACTAATGAGCTCAACAGCTCCACATCAGCATTTTGACTGCAGTAATACTGACATGTTACATTCAAATATTTATTGAAATGTACTTGTTGCAAGGTATAAATGTTTTTTCCTAATTCAGAGCGAGGGTCTAGGGACTTTGGGAGTCGTATGCTGTACATACTGCAAAGTCCCTTGAGGCAAACTTGTGATATTGGGGTTTACAAATCAAATTAACTTGTTAAAAGAGTTGGCGGGGCTTCCATAATGTTGGGGGACTTGTGAGAGATATTACAAGAATGTTCAAAGTCGCAGCAGAGGCAGAGGTGCTATGTAAACACCAATCTCCAAAAAACAGACTGGATCCTACAACAGCATGGTGCTGAATCAAAAGCCCAACATTTCCACATCTGTGTTCATCAGGGGCCAAACAAGAACACTGGCTGTGAATGCTTTTTATACATTTCCAAACATTTTCAAACATACCAGGGTACCCTGTAGGTTAATCCAATCACTAATGATCAAGTCATCATCTGTATCAGCTACATTGTCACCTGTGTCTACTTCAAATGTTATGGCACCATCTTGTGGTTAAATTAATGTACTTCAATCCAGCCAAAATAAACCAAACCTTTAATTCAAATATAATTCCAAACAAACTATCAAAAATAGCCAACACAGTGGTCCAGTGGTTAGCATTGTTGCCTCACAGCAAGAGGGTTTCTGGTTCAAACCCTGGGAAGCAGGTTCGAACTCATTTGAGCCCATTTGTGCAGAGTTTGCATATTCTCCCTGTGTCAGCATGGGTTTTCTCTGGGTGCTCCGATTCCCACAGTCCAGAGACATGTAGGTTAAAGGCCCAAACATACTCGGGCGGAACGTGCGCGGAGCGGACTCCGCAGAGGTCCGCCCGGACTAAAAGCGGACGTCCGCAAGCCCTGTGCGTGCAAAGCTCAGATTTTACGACCGTGCGGACTCCGCTCCGCGCACCAGTGTCACACAAAAGACTGCTCGGCATGTATTTTTCACATCGCGGGGATTTTTCACGGACATTTTTACAGGAAACTACAACGCGGAAGTGCGCTCGACTATGGAAGCCCGAATGGCTGCGGACATTCCTCACGGAGTCCGCCCGAGTCTGTGAGCACCAATTGGTGACTCTAAATAGTCTGTAGCTGTGAATGTGAGCAGGAATGGCTGTCTATCTTGGTGTATCAGCCCTGCCATAATCTGGCGACCTGTGCAGGGTGTGCCCTGCCTCTCACCCAATGTCAGCTTGGATGGGCTCCAGCCCCCCCCCCCCCCCCACAGGTGAGGAGGACAAATATCCACTATCCAATACCATTTTGGTATTCCTCTGTTTACTTACAGCAGCTGACGAGGGTGCCGTGAGCCTGAGCCGGTGTTTGCGCTGTAATATAGGGCTAGTACATCTTCTTCCTCACTAATAATAGCCTACTGGTTCTCTGTTGGAAACAGCTGGTTAGCCGTTGCTATCCTGCGCACCTGCACGGCGTGGTGATGAACTGTCTTATTGATTTCTGTTGGAGTGCTGTCTTGCGGGCCTGCACGGTGGAGTCATACTGGCCAGAAAATAGTCCCAATTGATAGCAAGGTCTGACGTAATGCGGGGATGTTTTAAAATGATTGAAATAGTCTAACAAAACACATGCATACTTTTTTGTAGCTTAAAACCTTTTGGTTACGTGTCCCCGTACATCTTCAGAACTACTTTTTCTCCGGTAAGCTACGGGCGATTTCTCAGTGCAGGAGGCTCGTTGACAGTAGTGACACTGTCACATCAGAGCTACAGATGGTCAGCGTTTCACACAACTTCATGTCCAAAAACCTGAACTATCCCTTTAACATCGAAATTGGACATGCAAAGGCTTCTCCTCTTGCCATCTGAAATGGTGAGAGACCTCATGATCTTTGTTCTTCAAACAAGGAAAAGTCATTTGGCCCTTATCTCCACAGGATGCCCCACCTCAGACCTCAGTGAGAGACCAGTCTAGAAACTAGACTGGACAGTACTTTTACAGTGTCATCTGACTCTGTAATGTCACCAGGAAATTGTAGGAAAAGTTATGCTCTCTCACAGTGTTCATCCCAATATCCCTCCTCGACTCCTCCTTCCTCTATCCTCGATCACTTGACCTGGAAATCAATCAAGACTCGCCATCTTGTAGGACGTCTCAATTCGTTAAATGTGCTTGGAAGAGTCGAGGAGTCAAGGAAAGAGGAGGCTTTCAGAGGAGAAGGAAGCGAGGATACACAAGTGCAGCCTTCGCATAAGTCTTTTACCAACCGACACACCCCGATTGGATATCAGTTACTGATTGGACGGCACAGCGCTGCAGCTGAACAGACTGACCTGATACATCACAACATTACTAGAGTTTCATACAGAGTGAAGACAGATAACAGATTAAACTCAAGTGTATCACTGTCACGTTTTATATTTTATTTGTTGTCTGATTCACCATTGAGGTAAAAATCTGAACAAGGAAACTAACTTTCTTCATTTATTAGAAAGATTTTTCTCTTTATGATCTGTTATTTTCATTATCACCTTTAATTTTGGATACAATCAATGTCGGACAGTCTGTCTGTCAGAGTCTGTCTGTCATCAAGAAACACTTTAACATCAGTGATCGTCATTTCCATTCAGTCACAGCTGAGGCATCATTCCTGAGCGTTGGGCTGATGAGTTACAGTATTTTAATTTTCCAGGAAACATCTGACCTAATAAATTATTTACAGTGTTCAAAGACATCGTGATCATGTTCTGGGTTATTAAATAATGAACTCACAATCAAAATATCAATAAATACAGAGGCAAATAATGAATAAATCAAATACACATTGTGTGATTCTGAGCAGGACACAGTACATATTATAACGCAGGTTGTTTTTCATGTGCAGGTGATTGTTCGACAGAGAGAAAACACTGCTGCTCTGTTACTGATAAGTGTATTTGTATATTTATCATGTATATATAACATTATTTGTGTGCAGACACAAACTCCATTAAAACTTTCTATAGCTGTTAATAAAGCCTCCATTACAGCTGATTCAGCTGTAATCAGCTGCCGCCGTCATCACAAACTGATGTCGCTTCAGGTGACGCTTCGGAGGAAAAGACGTCTCATTTCTCTAAAGTCGTATTTCCTCTGTTTCTTCTCTCCACGCGTCTCATCCTCGCATCTCTCCCCTATGTGTCCTACAAGGGCGGAGCTAAGATGCAGGAGAGAGATGCAAGTAAGGGAAAAGTGGATGCAAGATATGGTATTGGGATGAACCCACAGTCTGTCCTCTTTCCTCCTGGGCCTTGGCCAACCCAGACAGGCTCTCTCTTGCTCCTGGACCCTTGACCTGCCCAGACCTCTTCCTCCTGGGCTCTGACCAGCTCAGAGGCCCTTGCCGCAGAACCACTATAGGGAGGACAATTGCTCTACAGACTTTTGTTCTCTTTCTCCTGGACCATGACCTGCATGCCCACAGCAGGGCCAGAACCTGGTACCAGAGAAATTAGTGTGCAAACACAAGGTTTGCAACTAACTTTCCAGCAACAAGGAGAACCAAGTTGAGTTAGCACCCCAGCGTCTAACTCTGCAAAGACCCCAAGCGACCAGCGTCCTCAGATCTGCACATTTGGAATGAGGAACAAAACAAAGACTGCACCTGGAACCACAGCTCTTTCCAGCCTTCCTCTGCCAGATAACGAAAGCAGCACACCACTAGGGGTGTCCCCGACTAAGAATTTTCATAGTCGAATCTGATTTGACAGATTTTTCCTTGAGCCGACTAATCGTCGAATCATGTTGTTTTCCCCCTCATTGATTAATGAGCTCATTTGCGTCAGTTTCCGCTCCAGAGAAAAGAGGTAAAACACCCAAATAAACAAATTTAATTCTTCAGTTGTCATAATAAGATAATAATAATAAAAGTATAAGGGTTATCATTTTATCTTTATCTTTATTCCTTTTACTTCATCAAGGTATGATGCTCTAGATGAGCGCAGACACGCTGCAGCCTCATGCATGTCTTTAATAGGAGTCGTTTCTGACTCGTCAGAGCTTGCCATTTCATTCACAAATAAACATCCAAAAACATCATCAAAAGGTTTAGAAACAGTTTTCCTTCTTTCTGACTTCAACGTACTTCATTAATCAGCTCAGGTTCATACAAGTTAATCCACACGGTCCGTGCGTCACCACTCTCAAGGACAAAAAGTAGCCAAATAAAAAATCAGTCTATCAAGAAAACAATCAGCGGTGAAATTCGTTTCAAAACACTTCAGGTAAAAGAATAATCCTTCAAAAAAGTTTGATTTGAGAGCACATACCTCCTCCAAAGTGTTTGTTTATGCGCTCCGCCACTGTAAATCACCATAGGCCTTGATGCTGCTCTGATGGTCCTGCAGTGCACTCACTCACCTCAGCTTATTTGGATCGAGCAACTGGGTGATTTATTCATGCGTAGTAATGATTATGCCTACTGATTAAACGCAGGTGTCATTTTCAGTTTTTTATTAACAGAAATTAGGCTGATGTTTGTATCAAAATAGGCTATATATCATGAATTACTAGAAAACAAATACATACTATATCAAATCAAGATGTTCAGCAGCAGTGAGCACCCCCATATAGTCAGAATGGCACGGTCTTGTTTCATAACCACATTTTGCGACGATTCGACGGGCGAGACTGGCAGTCGAATCAGACTTCTCCGAATCGAATCACCGAATCATCAACTATTCGGGATCACCCCTACACACCACAAATCTTTCTTCCATCCATTCAAGGATTGGTAACGTAACAACTGGGCATAGCATTATTACAGCTGTACAGGCTAAGTAAGACTGTTTAACTTTTTGACTGTGATTTAATACTGTTTATAGAGTCATTCACTCACTCAGTATGTTTATTTCACATTCACATATCAAGGAAAACGTGTGAAGTTGAACTCACGAGAGACATGTGAAATGGGGTCACCCCAGAGAAGCTAATTAAAGCTTATAGGCGGGGGCCCAGACATATAACAGGTAACACACAAATACATGAACAACAAAACGACACATAGTCCCAGTAAAGATCTCCACAACAGTCCTACAAGCCTAGGAGAAGGGTTTTTGGGCACCCAAGAGGAACCCTAGGTCGAAAATTAGATAGATAGATAACGTGAGTCAGGTTAAAGAAATATATCAGTCTATACACACATACATACATACAAATATACATACATATAGGCGTACTTACATACACACATACGTATACATATACACACGTATATACATATACATACACGTACACACGCACATATATACACATACATATACATACACACATGGGCGTGTATATATGGGTATTCATTGTTGTGATTGTTTGCAGTTAGGTCATTAGTAAGTTGGCTTTGCCAAAGCTAAGTGTTTAGTTTGCTAATACTGTTCACAGACAGAGTCTTGCATGCAACTAAACATCCTCTGCACTTATCCAGATCCTTTGCAACACATATCACATTCACATAGACCCATTTACAAATTTGCTTTCAACATAGCTATACCCAAAGAGGCATCTCAAAGTTCCCACTTCTTTTCCTTTGTCTATTGGTGCATTCCTAAGTGCTGGGAGGTAGGAAGTTTCAGACCTCCAACTAGGAAAAATGCATTGAAACGCCCGTCGAAGCTGGAGGTCCTAGGTGCAGAGTCAGGCCAGATTGAGCTACCCCGACCTCACCGTGAATCAACAACGTGACGTCAACACAACAATGGTGGCACACATAGAGATGCACATCGCAGTGAAATGTAAATGCCCAATTACTTTACATAACGATATCTAGTTGTACCTGGATATCGTTATGTAAGGTAATTGGATATTTACATCTTACTACATATCGTCATGCAAATACACTATAGCAACTAGTGCTGTCAATGTTAACGTGTTAACGCACGCATTTATCCAAAAACATTACGCGTTACAAAAATATTAACGCAATTAACGTGGGTACTGCCAATTGGCATATATCCACTTTCCAAGCATGTACTTTGCTCAATTCTGTAGCTAGAAAAATGGCCATGGTATCAAATTTAGGGCTGGGCGGTATACCGGTTTGTACCGAAAACTGGTATTTATTTTCGTTATGATATGAATTTGTTATATACCGCAATACCAGTGAATAGCCCAAACAACGTCCGGAACGAGCGCGGCGGGAAAGTGTTTCAGCGGGGACCCATTTCACCTCTGCACACCACAGGCACGCTTGAGCGGGTGAGAGTGAGAGCATATAGAAAAGTTTAGAGTCGAGAATGGCTGCCGGAGAGAGTCCTGAAAGAAAAGCAACTGTACACGATGACCCAGAAGAACTCATACCGTAAAGAAAATCAGTGTTTCCCCTATATGCAACTAGCAGCGGCGCACCGACGTTTACAATTCTCCTCTGCCCTCTGTATTGCGCACGGCGGAGTTTCGCCCCGATGCCCCCCCCCCCCCTCACACACACACACACACACACACAGACACACACACAGACAAAGCGCACACACACACAGATGAGCACACTAGAGTATGGCTCGGGCCGCAGCGGATTTTTATCCCACTTTTCTCGAGTCTTCAGTGGATTTATTGGGCTTTTTGGCCAAAGGAGTCCTCACCTTTGCTCGTGCAGTGAAACACCGGAGGAGGGGGAAACGTGCCGGTGCGCTTGTGCGTCTCCGCCAACGCGGACACCGCACACCGCTGCCATGCAGGTATATTTCTCTCCAACGTGCGTTCGCTGGCCAGTAAACTGGATGAACTTCAGCTACTGATGGTGAAAAACGGAGA
>NC_065523.1:4760618-4762509 GCF_006386435.1 Epinephelus moara | reverse complement strand
TATGGTTATTATTGTGGTGTACTATTAGGTACCTCATTGTATTTGCTTGTTTATTTCTATTGATCTGTTCAGCACTTTGGTCAACCTTGGTTGTTTTAAATGTGCTTTATAAATAAAGTTTGAGTTGAGTTGAGTTGAGTTGAGATGGGAAACTCTGAGTTACCGGTTCCAGAACAGCTGATTTGAGTTAGTTCAGTCACTTCTGAGTATGGCCCTGTCCAAATACCCGCACTTGCGCCCTGAGGTCTTCCCTGAAGTGCACTTGCCGAAAGTTAGGGGCGTGAGTGCGCAAGGGATCGATGCTGTTTAAAAAGGAGAATTGGGACAGTTGCGTACAAGTCACTTCCGTTTGGGTCCAGCTGGTCTGTCTCCTAGGAGACAAACATGGCGTTAGAGGAAATAACGTTGTTCGCAGCACTGCTGCTGCAAATGATAAATAGATACAATCAGTGATTGATGAGGAGGATTAGGAGCCGCAGGAGAAGGCGCCATCTACATCAGATCCAAGTATTGATGCTGATGCCCAACCAACAGGTAAATTAACAGATCCAAGTATTGATGCTGATGCCCAACCAACAGGTAAATTAAATTACACTTTACTCTTGAATTTACCTTTTAATAATGTGTATATTAGCTGTAACGTCTTTTTTACTCTACCGTTAAGGTAGCCTAGATTACCGTTATTACTATTAAAACGTTTTTTGCTTGGATAAATTGTGATATAAAATAAACTATAAAGACATACGGTAATAAAATAATAATAATTAAAGACACAATCAAAACTGTAAAGTGATGTGGACTGTCATACAAACCTCCAGTCAACTGTAAACTGTATATTATTTCTTTATTAACGCCCTGTCATGTATTATTAAGTCCACACAGCCTGTTGTTTGACGTTATGTTCCTCTAACGGTTGTTGTCAGTCAGAGTTAACGGCTCGCGGACACGTCAGTTACCATTTGAAGATGGTGAGTTGTACCGGCCAGCTGTGCAGTGTTACGGCGTCACGACACTACGGAGGATTCTGGGTAAAATCCTTCAGCGAAGTGAGGTCTGATGCGCACTTTCGGAAGGGGTGCATTAAAGGCGCAGGTTTGCACCCCTTGATAACAACAGAAGACAATTTGGACACCCTATGCACTTGCGCCCCTTAGCGGGAGCGCGCAATTAAGGGGCACAAGGGCGCAAGTGCGGGTATTTGGACAGGGCCATTGTTCACTCTGAGTTAAACCGACAATAAAAAGCCATCATCAATGGAGCTCCGACTCCACGATTTACCATGGCAACAGGTAAATAAAAGACAGCGCCTCCATTTTAATCCAGTGGATGTAGAGATATTAATACATGTGTAGCAGACGGTGCACGTTTATCTTTAAAAGAAGAGCCTGAGTCAGAGCGAGGAAAGTGTAAATAAGTTAACCATAAAGTTAATAAAAAAGTTTTATTCAGTGTTGTCCGTTTATTCATCATTTATCAGACTTACATTTCCTTAATGAAGATTTGATCTGATGGGGAAAAACACAGGAGGCAGCAACTGAAAAATAGGAAGATTTAAAACATATAGGCTAGGCTATAGATCAAAGACATAAAGACATGACTGTAAACTCAGTCTGACCCAGTAATAATATTTGGTGATTTGCACTTAAAAAGACGTTGAGGTTAAAATACAGTAGATTTGAAAATGTTGGACATCTATTTGTATCTTGACTCAACAGCATTCAGTGACTTTATTTCAGCTACAAATGTAGTAAATTTAAAGACAGTGAAATGCTGCACCATTGCTCACTCAGAAATATGAACATATAATCCCCAATATTAGGCTATAGGAATTATGTTCCATCAGTGCGACCAATGACATCAATGATAGAGATCATTAGTCATTGATACTACG
>NC_065523.1:4756930-4759787 GCF_006386435.1 Epinephelus moara | reverse complement strand
TTTTTTACTTGGGCCAGTAAGAATATACAAGGGGCCAGTAAAACTCTGAACTACTGGCCCGGGGGGCCAGTGGGGAAAAAATGTTATGTTGAACACTGCAGCAGCATGTCAAGTTGGCCGAACCTGAGCAAAATACCGTGAAATACCGTGAAACCAATATGATTTTTTCTTAAAACCGTGATATGAACATTTTGTCATACCGCCCAGCCCTAATCAAATTAAACTAGAAGACCTAACGAACATTTTGGAAACACTCCTGCATGTCCAACAACAGTGGGAGAAGAAGTAAACATACCACAAAGAGGGATAACATTTTCGAAAAAATGGACATGGTCCTTTTAACTCACTCTCTCCTTTTTCAAAGTCCTGGCTGCATTTCTCTCTACCCTGTCTTCTTTTTAACATTAACATAGATCAGCTTATTATGGGTTTTGTTCAACAAGTTTCTTGATATGATATATTGGTCTGTTGTCATTAGTGTTGCACGGTATACTGGTACCAATGGTAGACTGCGGTACTAAAACACCACGGTACATATGATCGCATAATGTTGGAGTACCGTAGTACTAAGGTACCTCACGGTACCACTACTGTGGGATAAGTTCAAAGTCCAATCGCAAGAGGGTGAGTGTCCTTGCGCCGTCCAATAACAGCGCAAGGACACCTGGCACTCAATATGCTGCTGCAGTGGTTTGTTTTCCAGTGACATTTCAGGTATTAGCTGAGCTATTGGGTATCTTTAAGCAGTGAAAGTTATTATTTATTTCATTTTACTTGTAGGTTAGATTTGTTTATATATGCTACAGTGATTTGTTTTCCACAGAGCTGCATTTTACTTTGCGACTAAAAATAGTTTTGTGTGAGCAAAAGAAATCATTCAGGAGCACGCTGTGCGAGTACGGATTTCAACCAGCAGGAGAAACGAAAGGCGAATCCTACCGGTTGTGGGTTGAACGGGGGTCACAGACAGGAATACGGCGGAGCACTGTGGCCACCGCAAGATAACGGCTTACTGGCGACCGAGACTCCCGGCTCCTGGTCAATAATTTCTTCTTCATTGGTGTCATGACTGCCCAGAAGTACCTGAACAGCCAAGCCGTGGCGGCACACAGGTATGTGACATTACAGTGGAGAAACGAGCCGTTCACATTTCTCTCTTTGTGGCAGGTAACGGTCCACAAACCTCACCGCAATCAAGGGACTGTTCTTAACTTATCAGAGGAGGAGGGTGGCTGGTTGATTTTTATTTTATTTATTTATTTTATTTTGATCCCCCCTATGTTAATGACTTATTGATGCTGTTTTTGAAGTATGAATAAGTCAATAAGTAATTTATTCCATTGAAATATCAGTGATGTATTATAGAAAAGTGATTGATCTTTTTATAAATGACAAAAGGCGCATCTGCCTAATTTTTGCTGTGGTATCGTGATACTACTCAGAACCGTGAAGTAGCCTACCCCTTTGTGCAATGCAAACCAGACAATTAGCATCAAGGCCTTTACCAGGGCCAAATAAGTACCCAGGCCTACCCTGGTTTTCAAATTTCTTGTTGGATGAAATTAGTTGTGATTAATCATGATTAATGACAGCAAAATTTTGTGATTAATCAGATTAATATTTTTAATCTTTTGACAGCACTAATAGCAACATATTTTCACACCAACAGCTGCTAAAGTGAGACTTTAGTTACCTAGTGCTGGACTGGTAATGTTTTAATCTGTCCTTAGGCAGACCGTGATGTCGACAAATGTTTTGATCACATATGCTAGCTAGAGGTTGATGCATTGCCTAGCCTACTGTGATTCAATGTGATTTTGTGATTCATCAATCAATCAATCAATCAATCAATCAAACTTTATTGGTATAGCACTTTTCATACATTAAAAATGCAGCACAAAGTGCTTCACAGAATAAAAACAAACAAAAATAATACATACATATTGAAAACCCGCCCCTCCCACCCCCACATATAAACACACACACACACACACACAGTCAATACAGTCAATAACATGGCTGGGCACTGAGGAACCAGGTGAGGAAAGAACCACCTATGGGGAGCCATCCACACTGAGAGGCGCTACAGCCCACGGCCACAGGGAGCGCCGCCACAGAGACCACCCCGGTCTGTCACACATGGTGTGGAGATTAGGAAAAATTAAAGAGTTAAAGATTAAAATAATANAACATGGCTGGGCACTGAGGAACCAGGTGAGGAAAGAACCACCTATGGGGAGCCATCCACACTGAGAGGTGCTACAGCCTACGGCCACAGGGAGCGCCGCCACAGAGACCACCCCGACCCAGACAGACCAGGGTGGACTCCACACATGGTGTGGAGATTAGGAAAAATTAAAGAGTTAAAGATTAAAATAATATTAATAATAATAATAAATAAATGAAGATTTAGAAACTAAAATGCATAAAGATTTAAAAATAAATCATTTAAAAGAATTAGAAAGTAAAAAGAGTTAAAGAATTAAAAGAGTAAAAGAAATCAGTTAAAAGCTAAATTAAAAAGGTGAGTCTTGAGCCTCCTTTTAAAAACATCAACAGTCTCTGCAGTCCTGATGCTCTCTGGCAGGCTGTTCCATAAGTGAGGGCCATAATGACTGAATGCAGCCTACCCGTGGGTTTTTGTTCTAACTCTTGGAACAATTAAAAGACCGGTGCCGGAGGACCTCAGGATCTGCGAGGGTTGATATGATAAAAGCAGGTCAGATAAATAAGATGGCCCAAGGCCGTTAAGACATTTAAAAACTAATAAAAGAACCTTAAAATCGATCCTGAAACACACGGGGAGCCAATGCAGCGATTGTAAAACTGGTGAAATGTGCTCCCGCCCTCTGGTCCT
>NC_065523.1:4751314-4756051 GCF_006386435.1 Epinephelus moara | reverse complement strand
GGCATCTGTTGATATGTTGGATGGTTTATTAAAATTGGTGCTGGTTAAAAGATCGAAGGTGGAGAAAAGAAATTTGGGGTTGTTTTTATGATCGGAAATGAGTTTTGAAAAGTGGGATATTCTTGCCTGTTTGACATCTAACTTTTTATGTTGCAATTAAATTTATTTAATATGTCAGTTTTTGTAGATGAGAGCATGAATTTGTTTGTCGACAAGAGGAGATCTCAACCCCTGATGTCATCTCTATACCATGCAGAAGATGACCCTAATACCTACTACCTTGATGAAGTCAGTCGGGGTGCAAGTTGTCTGTCCAGGTTAGTCATAATAACTGAAGCAGTACAATTTTCAGCGACCTGTAAGTCATGTTAGAAACATGAGATAAAGAATGACACAGAAACTCACCATACCCTCAATTTCTGACAGAGACAGGGACAGAGACAGGGACAGTGGGCAACAAAGAGGACGATATGGAGGAAGAGTCCAGCAGTTCAAGTGCATCAAAGATGCAAGCAAATGATGCCTTTACTAGAGAGCAAGCACTCTTTCTAATTGATTTAATGTGTCAGCATCTTGAGGCAATTGGGAATGGGCTCCCCCAAAATCTTGCAGAGCTTAATGCTAGAATTCGCAGTGGTAGAGGGGTTAAAAAGCACATGTGGGAAGAAATGGCAGTGCAGCTTTCAGAGCATTTTGGTCAGTCGTTTGACACATTCAAAGTCAGTAGAAAATGGAACACACTTGTGGATGGATACAAAAAAGTGAAAGATAATAACCGCAGCACAGGGAGGGGAACTATGCATTTCAAATTTTACGATGAAATGGAGGCTCTTTTAGGGAGTAACAATGATGTTGATTTCCCCGTTGTCGGAACATCAGTGGGAGTTGTGATTTACAGGCCTGATGTGGTGAATGAAGGGGGCATTTACCTACAGCCAGCCAGGCCAGTCAGGCAAGTCCAGTCAGTCCATCTCCACAGGGTAGCATAGTGACCACACCTAGACTCAGGGTTAGGTCACAGACAAACTCAGTTGTAGAATTACTGAAAGAGTCTGCGGCTGCAAGTCAAAGGTGGCATGAGGAATTGTTAAAACAAATGAGTCAGGCTCAGGTCTCCTTTGAGACTTAGATGAGGGAATACCTTTACAAGACTTAAGGTGGTGCAATCGTTTTTAAGGGAGGAATGGGGTAACCTTGTACTCATGTTTCTACGTTTTCTGCTTAGGTATTAATATTTTTTTCATTATTTAATTTAAATTATTATTTCATTGCTCAGAAAACTTAGGTTGAAGCTGTTTGGTTTAAAGAAGTGTGTAGTCATAGCTGAACAACCTTTGTTTTTGTTGTTGTTAGTGGATTTTTTTGTGTGTGTACAGTATTAGGTCCCCATGCATGTTTTTCTGTTAATAACTGAACATGCCAGTTCATAGATTTTGTGTTTTGACTAAACATGCCTTTGTAAAACCAAAACTTTTCATATTCACAAATTGTTCAGGCTTTCTGTTTTTTTACTGAACATTCCTTTATATCATGTTAAGCAAAAATTAAACACATGTTTTAACTAAGACAGATGTTGCCAGAGTATTGATAGTCACTTAATGTCAGATGTCAGTGTCCTGCAAAATTACATCAGCAGTTACATCTTCTTGACGCGGACAACTGCCTGGATGTTCCTCACAGATGTCTGAAGGTCCTGTGCACATATTATGGAGCATACAAGCCGGCACAATGAGCATAACGACTACATCCAGTCTGGTATTCTGGAGGTCCCTCTCACTCCTCCACCTACATTTAAGCCTCCCAAATGCCTGTTCTACAACAACACGGCCTATGCTTATTTTAGAGTTGTTGAGTTGGTCCTGCATGGTGAGGGGTCCGTTGTCCCTCTTTGGGGTCTTGATGAAAGGGTAAGCTTGCCCCATATAGGCACTCTTCCCAAGCAACATTAATGTCCCCATCTTTTCTTCCCAGTTCTCAAAGAACGTGTACTTCCTCAGAATCCTTGCATCACGTACTTTCCCAGGTGCACTGAAAAAATGTCTCTGAACCTCCCACTCTCATCAACAATCCCTTGAAGTACGATCAAATAGTAATTTTTCCTATTCAAATAGTGCCCCCCCCCCCTCCAGTGAATGGTCTCTGTATCTTTATATGTCAGCCATCTATGGCCCCAATAATGCCCCGTATGCCACATTTTGTGTTAAAAGCAGCAGAGGAGGTTGGCTTCTCACAAACTGTGTGCCAGCTGATGAAAGAGGGAACCATGGAGCTTAACGCTGAGAGCACCTGCATGATACATCTGTGTGCTGAAGACTGAGATACAGGGTCCAAAACTAACTTTTTCACTTACTAGCCAGGCAGATATTTTACCAGCCAACCAAATAATTAATAATTTAAAGGAAAAAAGTCAAGTCGCTTAATGCTGCCGGTGGGTGAGACTGGGGAGTGGCGGTGGCGGGAGCAGCAGCAGCAGCAACATTAACCTCTGTCTCTTGGTCGTCGGTCGGTAAAATCTCAGCCTCAGCAGGTTCTTTTGCTTTAGTTTTTTGTTTTTTTGCGGGAGGCTCCGCAATACCTGGCCAGCATCGCCACATGATAATTTTTCTTACTTCTTCTTCTTCTACGGGGGTTCAGAGCATGGAGGTACATTAACAATAGGTTAATTCGAGATGAGCCAGGCCTGCGCAGATTCTATCACCGGGGATCGGCGCACAATGCATGCTGGTTAGTTTTGTGTCCGACTTCATCCCAAATTGCTGTGACGTATTACAAAAGTGGACGGCGATAAAACCGCGAGAGTGAGGCAGCCGCAGTTTTTAGAGTCAGGTGCTCTCCACCGACTGCACCGCCTGGCTCTCACCTGATCTAACAGCTGATTGGTTTAGATGTCAACTCAACAATATGACGTTTTAGATAAACTTTTCATTTTTGTTGAATTTTAGAGATTAAGATTGTATTTGTCTGATTTGAAGGTTTATTCTGTGAACAGAAAACATGTTGTATGACTGATGGTGAAGTTTAGTTGTCAGAGACTAAATAGGCCTATATTCATCATAAACTATACAGAGTCTACTGTATATTAACACTGGACTTTTTTAATTATTGAAGTATTTAGCAACACAGAGACTTGTGGTCAGTGGGATGTGAGGATTCTTAAACTAACGTGTACAGATGTGAAGCCCTGACTGTATCTGACTGAGTCTTAACGAAAGCTGTTGTCTTGTATTTTTTTTCCTCTGAAAATATGAACCTTATATTCAAACACAGTTTATTTAGCCTGTGTAGTTGAGGGGACAGGTCAAACTGATATGATGCTACAGATCACTTGTAAAGCATTTTAATAAATTAATCTATCATAATTAAAACAACTGGAAACTGAAAACAAACTGATCTATGGGTCTGATCACTTTTTTAATGAACTGACATCATTCCAGACAGGATGTTAGTGTGTCTGTGACTTTCTGTACGGACTGAAGGCTGCTGGAAACTGTCGGGAAACTGTCCGACTTCACTGCAGCTTTTTGTCACCGCCCCCCGCTGCGGCCGCCTGCTCTCGTCTACTTTCCAGGCGAGGCGCAGTTCATCTCGAACGAGCCTATTAACAAAGTAGCGGAGTGAGAGAGTGATACATCCTGTCAGCCGAGGGGTTTCCTATCTGTGCAGCCGAGCACCACAGCACCTCCACGGACTATTACATCCAGACGGTCCCGGTGTTTCCTCTGCAGACTCCACTTCACTCAGCTTCACTCAGCTGCCCAACAAACCCGCTGCTTCTTCGCACTTTAACCTGAATAACAAACCGGGGCTTGGTGCTCTGGTTGGATCCAAACGGAGAGCCAGGGCTAGCTGGGAAGCTAGCGGAGGCTAACTGGCTGTGCTTCCCTCCGGTCATGCGGCGGCTAACGCTCCGCTAGCCTCACAGCTGTGCCTCGCCAATGAGCCTAACAGCTATCCACCTCGGCGCGCTGTGTTAACGTCATGACTGACGCACTTACGTGACCAAAGATTGTCTCTGCCTGAAATACACATTACTCTGCCAGGAAACCAGCCGATACCAGCATCGTTCTCCAGTAACAAAAAATGCATTTTTCGTTGGTAAAAAAATAACTCGCCAGAGTGGTGAGTGGTCTTAAAAATTTACCAGCCAGAGACAAAATCTACCCGTAATTGGCGAGTGGTGAGTGTTAGTTTTGGACCCTGCTGATATATGTTAAATTTGTCTGAAATTTCACAAAAACTATTTTGATTAGCCATGTACCACAATAACAGAGCAACTTTTTCTCTAAGAGGTATCTCCGGGGGCCCTGCTGGGTGATTTTCATTAAGGTCCTGCTGCAGTACATCAGTAAGATACTCAAATTGGAAATGAGTGATGCTTAGGTGTCTGTAAAATGTGTTTTCACCCTTTTGGAATAGCAATTCCCACTCAGTCCCTGTCTTTAGGATTTTCTGTGGTGTCAGCAGTTGGGCG
The DNA here is from genome assembly GCF_006386435.1 of Epinephelus moara. Lineage (NCBI taxonomy): Eukaryota > Metazoa > Chordata > Actinopteri > Perciformes > Serranidae > Epinephelus > Epinephelus moara. The sequence continues at coordinate 4,751,580 of NC_065523.1, read as the reverse complement.
AGTATTGCTTTTCTGAAAAATACAACACAACTATAGCCTAATGAATATCTGAACTAATAGAACGGAGTAGCCTACTATCAATCAATCAATCAATTTTATTTATAAAGCCCAATATCACAAATCACAATTTGCCTCACAGGGCTTTACAGCATACGACATCCCTCTGTCCTTTGGACCCTCACAGCGGATAAGGAAAAACTCCCCCCAAAAAAAACCTTTAACGGGGAAAAAAACGGTAGAAACCTCAGGAAGAGCAACTGAGGAGG
>NC_065523.1:4749308-4750907 GCF_006386435.1 Epinephelus moara | reverse complement strand
AATGTGGAGACGGTGTCTGCCTCCCGGACCGCAACAGGAAGATGATTCCACAGGAGAGGAGCCTGATAGCTGAAGGCTCTGGCTCCTGATCTACTTTTGGAGACTAAATCTAAAAAACAAATCTAAATCTAGAAAACATATTGTCATGGTTTAGGCTAGCTCGCCTCTTTACTTAACCTACTGTAGGTTAAACTGATTTAATAATTTTAACTATTGCTTTTACATTAACACATTGTTATTTTAAGCATGTGATTTGTATGTCTACTCATTTACATTTTCATTCAGTTTAGGGTAGAGAGGGTGTAAGAAGATCACAATTAGCCAAATAGATAGTCTAGCATGTAATTTTAGAATTCAATATGGCTGCGATTTCTGTGCAAGTTTGCAATGAAAAAAAGCTTTACAATGTATAATTACCACATCCATCGTTTCGCCTCTTCCATCTCGTTTGTGTATGTGAGAATACTGTACTGTTGACAGTCAAAATGCCTCTTCAGTAAGAAAGGGAATAGCAGCTTAGATCTGCAGTCCTCCATGTTTGTTGTTTCAACATTGATCGTCTGGAATGCTTTGAGGTGGGATCTAGTTAACTCCAGGTGGAGTCCTCCTCTGAGGCTCCTGTCCTCTTCTGAGGCTCCTGTTTGTTAAATGAATAAATTGGTAAATTGCTAATATGTCTTGTTTCTTTAGACTTCAATCATCCAATCTACCAAACAACACCAAACAAGTATAAACAGCAAAAAAAAAAGAAAAAAAAAAAAGCTATTTGGCAGGGAAGATTTGGCAAATTTTTGCTCGCATACTCAGCTCTGCTGCTCATCCCACAAATGCATGTTCCTTACAAACGTGGCACCATTTAAAAAGGGAAATAAACAGGCTTTCAAACGGTATAAGATTTATTGCCAAGAAACATTGTTACAACAAAGAAATAATCTACCAAACACAAATTTCCTTACTCTTTGTGCTTAGTTTAGTTAGCTAGAATATGTGTTTTGCTTTGCCTCCTTTATGAATAATTATATTTTGGGAATTATACCCGCTGTCTGTTCAGTATTGCACAACAGTGAATGAATAGACAACCTCTGCTATGTCAAGAACTACAAAATCCTTCTGGCTTTACTTTTAATTTTGGTTATGGTCATTAATTTAATTATTTATCAAAATTCCAAATTGATAGTTTAGTGAACTTTATGTGACTGATATCATTAACTGGCTATCATTTTTCCTTTTTCGGGAATGGCGCCCCACGAGGTGATTTAATGTATATTAAGTCACATTATTTAACATGATTAATAATTATTATTAATAATTATTAATTATTTCAGAGAGCCAATTTGATACTTTAATTCAGGGTTCCTACACATTTGGAATTTCAAAATTCCATATTTTTCCATACCCAAATTTCCAGACTTCTCGGTTGTTGTTTTTTTTTCAAAGAATATGCGACATCTGAGTAAATATATCAGTGTATCATATTTCACATCATATTTAATTATTCTTAATAGCTGATTGTAGCCAAGTACCATAATGCAGTGATTCAAACACAGGTATGGTGAAAAAAGAGAGAGCCTCTGAACTTCTAGGGGGGTCCGGGGGCAT